>NW_017307983.1:280165-313991 GCF_000935625.1 Nanorana parkeri
AACATGCTAAGCATGTTCGGCCGACCCGAAGCCACGCGAAGCAAGCCGATGTACGGCTGATTTCAGCCGATGTACGGTTGAAATCAGCCGTACCAGCCTGAAGTGAATAGCTGAACAGTGTTCGGCTCACTTCACTTCAGATCGGTCATTCACTCGGCTGCCCTCGGCAGCTTAGTGAATAGACCCCTTAGTGAATAGACCCCTATATGTTTAATCTTGTTGTATCCTCGTAGTAAGTTATCAACTATGTCAGGAGCCGGAAAATCTTTTGCCCAATTCTGGACATTAGAGGTGTGTAAAGGTTGCACATACAACGCCTGAAGGCGGGGATACAGCTCTGAGGCAGAGTAGTCATTATCTTTCAGCATGGTGTTTAAAAAGGATATCCCAGGAAAGTTCCTAGGTTCTCGTGAGATGCTCTGCCACGTTCTGATGGCCTGCAGGAAATGCAGGAAATGCAGGAAATGTGTTTTCGGTATTTTAAAGTCCCGAACCAGTTCCGAGAAGGTTACAGGTAAACCAATCCATTCCTTGTGGGAACATGGGGTTGCCCTGTATCGGGCAGTATGCCGAGAGGAGAGGTGATAATTTCAATCCTCTATGTATCTCCCTCCAGGCCACCACCGTGTCACGGATCAATAGATTACCCGCTATATTCTTTGGTAGGAGAGAAAGTTTACAGTGCAGAACAGCCCTTATGTTCCATGGGTGCACCATGGCTGCGTCCAGCGAGGTGTTGTAGAATCTAGAATGACCAGACACCCAATCCAACGCGTGTCATGCCAAACATGCTATGTTATACAAGTGAATATTGGGCAGGTTAGCTCCCCCCTCGCTCTTCGGGAGCCACAGCTTCTTGAGTGATATTCTAGGTCTTTTACATTGCCATATAAATCTAAGCACTGCTGTATTCAGGCGCTTGATGTCTTTATGTTTTAGTAATAATGGGAGAGTTTGTAGTGGGTACAGCAGCCTGGCAAAGCTTATCATTTTAAATAAGTGTATCCTCCCAGAGAGCGAAAGAGGCAGCCCCCGCAGACCTCTAGTTCACGAATAATCCTATCTATGAAAGGGGAGATATTGAGCCCATATATCAATGAAGGGAGCTTCCCCACCTTAATGCCTAAGTACGTAATGTCTCATGATGCCACTTTGAGTGTCAATTTGGGTTCCCAGGAGCGATCCACAATAGGAGTAAGAGGAAGTACCTCGCTTTTACTGAAATTTATGCGAAGGCCCTGGAAGGTTCTAAAGTGTGCAAATATATCTTGTATAACCTCTATATCTTTGACCGGTTTAGATGTAAATAGTAAGATATTATCTGCAAATAGTGCAATGCGGAGCTCTTCAGTCCCTAAGTTTATGCCACTTAGCAATGGTGTTTGCAATATATACCTCGCTAGAGGTTCCAGAGCCAAATTAAAAAGGAGCGGTGAGAGTGGGCAACCCTGTCTTGTCTCTTTGTGCAGTAATATTGACGGGGATAATGCGCCCCACGTGAATATCCTTGCTGCCGGTGAATCATACATATGTTGCAGAAAGGAGAGTACTTTACCCTGAAATCCGAGAGTGGACAGCACCAGAAACAGCCAATCCATATGCACATTATCAAAGGCTTTTTCCGCGTCCAGGGTGACAATAGCCAGTTCCGTGGAGGGGAACGATTTGGCTGCCTCTAGTGCCGTCAACACTCTACGGATGTTCATAACTGCTGATCTACCTTTAATAAAACCCACCTGTGCTGGGTCAATCACTGATGGCAGTATATCAGCCAGTCTTTGAGCCACTATTTTTAAAAGTATCCTTGCATCCACATTAAGTAACGATATCGGTCTGTATGATCCCAGATGCGTTGGGTCTTTGTCTGGTTTTGGTAGTAGTTTAATATACGCCTCCTTCCCAGTAGGGAAGTAAGGCCCGCCCTCCCACATTGATTCATAGAGGTTAGAGAGAGTGTCCGTGATATCATCTTTCAATATTTTGTAGAACTCCCCAGGTAGCCCATCTGGACCTGGGGCTTTGGACCCAGGAAGATTAGCAATTGCATCAGCTATTTCCTGTTTGGATATATCCCCATTTAGAATGGAGAGTTGTTCTTGTGTTCGATTAGGGAGAGAAATCTGTTGCAGGAACTGGCAGGCTGCGGGCATGTCCATGTCTTCCGCTCTGTAAAGGGAGCGGTAGTAGGCCTCTAGAATCCCGTTAACTTTCACTGGATCGGTTTCCAGCTGATTCAGTGAGTTCTTAAGAGATACGATATGCGTTGGTGTGTATCTTCCTTTGGCTAGTTTGGCCAGGAGTTTGCCCGACTTATTACCAAATTTGTGAAATTGGAGGTCAGTGTATGATAATTTACTTCGCTCGCATCTATCTGCCCACAGGTCAAAGTGCCATTTAGCTGCCTCCCAATCTGTCCTGTTAGCAGGGGAGAGCACTAAGTTAAGCTGCTGCTGGGCTGAGCGCAAAGATGCGCTTGCCTCCTTATATGCCTGCATGGCTTTCTTCCTGTATGCTGATACATACAAAGTCATTCTGCCCCTCAAGTAAGCCTTGCCGGCCTTCCAGAAAAGGGTGGGAGAGTCAGCATGTGCAGAATTATTCATCCTATACTCCTCCCACGCTGTAATGAGGAATTAGCTGTGCCTTTTTAATAACAGCGATAATATTAGCTGACCAGGATAAATCCTCTGAAATATAAGAACATGAACATTTAAAAGGAGATACTCTTCCCATGCATGCCCCATGTACATAAAGTGGAGCTAAGTCTGCCCTATTCTTCCTGAAATCAATAATAAGTTTTTTCATTTTCACAATCTTTGACATTGAATTATTTACTGAGCATCACACCACCACTTCCTGAACCTCACCTCTATAAGAACCTCATTTTTCTTAAGAAGTAGACATGTGCGATTAGTTTAGTTCCGAATCGAAATTCGGACGAAATTTCGGAAATAACGAATGCAAACTAATCCGAATTTCCAATTCCGAATGTCCGATTCGTTTTTTTTGGGACGAACTTTCGTTTTTTGGACTTTTCATTTTTCGTTGCAGCAAAGGGACATTTGAGAACAAAAAAACTTTTTTTCCCTCTTAAATGTCACTTTGCTGCAACGAGCGAACGAAACGACAACAAAACAAAATTTCGTACGGATTTCTGCTAACGAATTTCGTCCGATTCTGAATTCCGAAACGATTTTACTTTCGGACCCGAATTCCGAAAAATGAAATAAAGCAAAATCCGATATCAAAAGGAAACAAAACCAATTTTTTGCTGCTGCACATGTCTATTAAGAAGCTTAACATCTGTTCTACTCAGGTTTTAAAAGTGAACACAGCACTATAACAACTGCTTGAACAAATAGATCCACTGGTTATGGCTCAAACTGGCGTGTTTTTCATCAAATGTTTTATTACTTTTGTTTAATGCATGGGAGGAGGTGCATTCTAAAAGTCAACTTGGTAATGGGGACAATTGAAAGATGTGGGCAATTTAAAGAGTTCAGGCTTACTTAAGATAAAAAGTTTGATTTTGCTCTGAGGCATGCATGCTATAGAAAAGATAATAATTGTAGGGGAAAATGTATTGACCAATCTCTAGCTGACCTTGCTTTTAGTGCTTTATGGCTAGAACCAATGTAACTTTCAGAAAAATAGACAATTGTACTTGAACACCAATGTTCAGTCAGGAAAGTGATGTAATTGTATGTGATGACATACTGTATAGGGGTCTATTCACTAAGCTGTCGTAGGCAGCTGAGTAAAAGACCGACCTGAAGTGAAGTGAGCCGAACACTGTTCGGCTATTCACTTCAGGCTGGCACGGCTGATTTCAGCCGTATATCGGCTGAAATCAGCTCTACATCGGGTGGCTTCGGGTCGGCCGAACATGTTCAGCATGTTCGGCCGACCTGAAGTGCAGGAGGAGTCCCAACATCTGGATCGGCTAAGCCGAACCTCAGATAGACTACTCGCTGCTGTTCGGTCTATTCTTAAAGATGCCGAACAGCAGTGAGTGAATAGCTGAGCGGCATTCGGCTCGGCTGTTCTGCTCGGTCCCTCAGCGGGACCGAGCAGAACATAAAAATAGTTTAAAAAGTCCCAAAAAATAAATAGAAAACCATTGTGCGGAGCTAGCAATGCTGCTGTAAGAAAAAAAAAACTCTCCCGGGTGCTCCGGGAGTCTCCCGCTCCAGATCGCCCAGGAGGGAAACACTGATTTGTCTTTTTTTTCTTTATTCTGACACGGAGCCGTGTCAGAATAGAAAAAAATAAAATAAAATGTTTTGCCCATTGGAATGCATTGCTAGATTCCTATTGGCTATTTCAATTTGCAATAGCCAATAGTAAACTTGCATTGCACCCACCCTCTGCTGCAGTTCTCTATCAGGTCCATCAGCAGAGGGCGGGTGCAATGCTAGTTTACAATTGGCTATTGCCAATTGAAATAGCCAATAGGAATCTAGCAATGCATTCCAATGGGCAAAATATATATATTTTTCTGATCTGACATGGCTCCATGTCAGAATAAAAAAAAGAAAAGAAAAAACAGTGTTTCTCTCCTTAGCGGCTGGGAGCAGGATACTCCCGGAGCGCCAGGGAGAGTTAGGCTGTGTCCCTGGTTGGCTGTTAACCAGGGACGCTGATCTCTCTGCAAGTGGCCAGAGCCAGAAGTAAGATCACGGCTGGCTGCGCCCAGCTGTCAGAAGCAGGCTGTCGGCCAGCTTCGGCTTTAAGCGCAGCTCAGCCGAGCCGAGGCATATGCGTTCAGTTCGACTGAGCCGCTCGGCCACGTTCGGAGCTGTATGGGCTATAGTGAATAGCCCGTACAGCAGCCCTTCGGTTCTACTGAACTGAAGGGATTCTGGGGCCGAAGCTAGCCGAAGGATCGGCTAAAGCTACAACAAGATCCTTCGGCTGCTTCGTGAATAGACCCCATAGAGTGTCTCTTATTTCATGAGGTGGTAGAGAAGCAGTCTTAAGTTATTATGGGGGATGAACCAACCAAAAGAGTTCTGTTACCCAAAGATGAACCAGAAGCTGAGCAGGATGCCGGCAATAGCTAATATGACAAGCACTCCTAGATACAGTGCAGGGAATCAAATGACGCATGTCTTCCTACTAAACTCAACCACTTGAGTACTAGCCCTAATATATCCATTCCATTCATTAATTATTAGGCCATTTTTCATTTTCAGTGCTGTGACAGTTTAACCAACAATGCAGTCAATAAAGATTTTACTTCACCTTTTGTTTTTGGGGACAACTCAAAAATGTTGGGTTTCCCCACACTTTCTAGATGAAAATGGTCACATTTACAAACATAGGACTTAATATCCCGAGTCGGGACAAAGACAGCTATAAAAACTTTTTTTTTTTAAATCCGTGTTTATTAAACAAAATGATAAACAGACACTTGCATGTATCACAAAAGAACAAGGACTGCACGCAGGCAGTCAACTGATTTACGTTTGTAAGGTATGAGCTTTCATGACATTAAAGTTAGTGAATTCTCAAACGAGTCGAGTATTACTGAGACTCAGCGACACAACAATAAAATCGGTCCTAGTGGAAAACGCCATATCTGTCCCTGGTCAAAAACAATACACATCATTTTTCGGAAGCGCATCTATTTCACCTTATCAAGTATAAAGTGGTAGTGCTGTGGGCTTTGCCCACCCATCTTAGCTCCCTTCCATGGGGCATAGTAACCGGACCACTGGACCCAGGGTAGGCACCAAGCCCCCAGCACTGTAGCATTTCAGCTATAGAGAAGTATGCAATCTGAGGGTAAGGTGAATAAGGCAAGAACCCCAAGGGGCGGAGCGGAAAAAAGAAGAGTAGGAAAGGTTGAAAAGCAGTATTCAGTTTGGTGCAGGGGGGACAGTGTGAGGAGAGAGGAACGAGGAGGAGAGGGGCCTGCCGATTACTGGACCCGCCTCCTAATATCGGTCAGCTGTCAGTTTTCTCGAGCAGGTCTGTAGCACCAGCAGAAGTCCAGGGCACAGGTCCTCCGACCTAAGGGTATCCCCGAGGTTTAACTCTCCGGGGTCATGATTTGCAGGTAAAGGCCAGTGGTGATGTAATGTGTCCACGCTCTCCAAGTGTTGCGGAACTTCTCTTCCGTGTTGTGGAAGGTGGACGTGAGATCCTCCATAAGGTAGATCTAGTTAACCTTTGTGAGCCACAGACGCAGTGACGGGGCCAGAGTCCATCTCCAGAACGCTGGGACGCAAGCTTTTGCGGAATTTAGTAGATGCATCGACAGGGAAGCTTTGTATTGGCGACGTGTTAGTTTGGTCATGTGCAAGAGGAACACCGCCGGGCTCAGCTCCAGACTCGGCGACACCAGGTTATTGATGATGTCTCCCACCTCCACCCAGAATCTAGTCAACAGGGGGCAGCACCAGAAAATATGGAGCATAGTACCACCAGTTGTGCCGCATCTCCAGCAGACATCCGGGATGGCTGGGTTCATCTTGTGGAGAACGTGTGGGACCCTGTACCAACGGGACAGAACCTTAAACCCCTGCTCTTGGAATTTATTGGCGATGGAGCACCTAATGGTGAAATGCATCATGCTGTCTTTCTGTTCGGGGGAGAAGGCGACGCCTAGCTCAGCCTCCCACCTCTGTAAGTACTGAGGGGAGTACTCTTATGGGGGTGCCACCAGCACTTTATAGAGCAGAGACAAAGCGTGGCGCACCGGCTCCCCGTGCCCACAGATGTCTTCAAATGGAGTCAGGGGTCTATCCAATCTAAGGGAAGCAGGAATAGCCAGGAGAAAGTGCCTGAGCTGGTAAGCGTCCAGACATCTAGGGGAGGGTCTAGCAACGTCTGGAGATTAGGCACCGTCATCCAAGAGCCCCCCGCACGAAAGTCCCAAACGCGAAACTTGTTGAGGCCCACGAGGCTAAGTAAGCGTCTATGCTCCAGGCCCACCGGGAAATCCTGATCCCCGATCACTGGGGTGAGCGGGGAAGGGAACGGGGAAAGTCGGGATGACCTAAAGAGGGATCACACTATCCTGACCGTGGCCCCAATTGTGGGGTGCTGGGAGCACACCGTTGGTATGGCGCTGGACAGCCACGGGAGTCCCGTCAGCGGAGCTATAAAAACTTGACAGAGAGTGTAACCCTTCACAATTCTATCCAAAACCAAAAAATGGGTTTGCCTAGATATAAACTTTAAGCATGCAAAACACAGAGATTCAATAAGGTTCACTGTCTGTGCGTTTGCAATATTTTCATTAGCAGAAATATGCCTCCGTGAGCCGTGAAAGATGTGAACCATTCCAGACTGTGTCCTTTGCTGCCTGGTCTTCCTGTGAAATGAATTTAGGCTTTCAGTAAGAATTCCTGAGATGGCTACATGTTTCTGGAAACAAAACTATGTGGTGCAGGGAAAGAGTTCCTGAAAAAGTGTGATATCTGGGTATTTTTCAGAGAGGCACAGAGCTCTCCAAGACTTTAATGAGGGAGGTAGATTCCAATAATTTAAAGGGCAGCATCTGCATTGCAGTGTCCTTGGCGGTTTAAAGATGAGTAGCAGTGTACTTCCTCTCTAAATATTTCTTGATGGGAAAACTGCCAAAAAATGGAGGAGAAAGAGAAGTGTGGCTTTCCTTGTGTGTTTGTGAGCCAGTGGGGCTGTCTAGCTTGATTTTTCAATATGGAGTCTGAAGAGAACTCAACAGGGGACTGGAAGTAAAAGATGCTGTAGCCACTGACAAATAAGTTTTTTTCCACACAAAAAAGCTGATGAATGTAATATGCTGTTGAGCAGCAAGGTTTCCAGTTGTGTGCCTGAATGACCTCAACTTAGCCTCCATTTGTGCACATTGCAAAAGGCAATGGAGCTGTATTACAGCAACACAAATGTGGTCAACCCAGAATTTAAAGATGAACTCTAAGCAGGTATAATGACCCGTTCAAGCCAGGACATATCTTGAATACATGTCAAATGTGCACAAAAGTGTGGGTTGCAACGTGTGTTCATGAACACACTTGCATTGCCATTATTAGATAATGGCACCCCAAACGCACCTGAGTAAATGCAGTTTTTCCCTGCGCAGTCATGCATGTGAGAACACACACCAATGCGTGTGAGAAAACGGTGAAATGCATGTCGCCAAATTGGAGACATGCACTACTTTCCACATTTGGCGTGCATCCAGGGACCCAATGGGGTTCAATGGGGGCGTGTGCCAAATGTAGGAAACAAAGTCCCACAAATGTGTGGGAACGTGCGTCTCCACAATGTGCATTACCACAACGCCCTGGTGTGAACAGAGCCTTAAAGGAGAACTATGGGGTCAGTGTTTGTCCCCATAGTTCTCCTTAGGGTAACGGGAGGACACAAACTAGCGTCCTCCCGTTACCCTAAGCTCAGTATACCGCGAGCTACAGCTCGCGGTATACTGAGACGCTACAACCGGAGCGGACCCCGACGTAGATGACGGGATCCGCCCAGCTGCGTGAGTGACAGCTGGCTCTGCCTATCTAGAGGCAGAGCCAGCTGTACCCGCCCCCTCCCCCGTCCGTTCCGCCAGTCAGCGCTGGCAGATCGGAGCGGGGAGAGGGGAATCCAGCCCCTTCCCCTGTCACGGCAGAGAGCCGTGACAGGATCGAGAGGTGAGCGAACCTGGTATGTGTTCGCTCACCTCCCGATCTACTGAGCCGACCTGTGACAGTCTCATTGTCACAGGTCGGCTAGAACTATGAGGTGAGTGGAAATCACTCATCTCATAGTTCTCCGTTAAAGACACAAATACACGCATAGCAAGATGTAATCAATAAAACAGTATTAAATGTATTTTCGTTTTAATTTAAGCATTATTAGTAGCTGGATTTGACCAAGTATCAGCCTCTTGCAGTCCCTGTATAGCAGAGATAGAGAGGAAAAAGCAGTCCAGCAAGCCAATCAGTTCATGTGCTAACAAGAAGCATGTTGGTAGGAAGATAGAGCAGAGCAACAATGAGATGAGCTCATCGCTGTGCTGCTTCTCTTTCCACTGTTCAGTAAAAGGCTGGTGCTGCTCCTGTCCACCAGACTTAGGACGTGTAACTGCAGAAAAAAAGTAATGTGAAAAAAACTCTGGATTAAAGCTGAATATTGCACAATGGTTTTGTTATTTTAGATTTGAAATGGATATTCATTGTTCAATTGTTATGTGTGGCTGGAGTTCTGCTTTAACATTTACCAACAGCAGCAATTTGTAAAGCTTCAATGCTCATAATTCAGCCACACTGCACATACAGTGATAAATCAATTCTTTTACTGCTTTTACACTACTAAATGCTGCAAGAAATACTCTGTTCTGCAGCATTCTGGAGAAGTGGACTGTTGCTCTCTCACACAATGCAGAGTCCCGGCTCTCCTGTGGTCCTACATACCCCCTGAACAATGCACCAACCAAAAGTGCTGCTCAGGGATCAAGAGTGTTGCAGGTGAATGGTGAACTTTTGAGTAGAAGGGGGCCGTGTCAGGCTGTGGGGGAGCCAGGCTACTGCTTTCTGTGAGAGCACCACATTCCAGCTCTCCTGAGTGCTGCAGCACATGGTATTTTAAGCCTTGCTGCAGCATTTAGTAGTGTAAAAAAACAAAATAACATATTTACTGATAGTGGAGGATCCATGTTGGAGAGTTGGAGCAAAATAATCTGCTGCTTCTTATGCTGCTGGGGTAGGATTGTTGATGTCTCCTGGGAAAAAGAGATTCTGGCTTGACCTTGACCTTCACTTTTAGATATATGACAGCCAGCCCATAATCTAATATTAGTAGTTCTAACCCTGAGAAAGCAAGTAACACAATCTGTTATAAGCCCAGACCACTATGACTCATCACCTGAGGACATTGAGCAATTTATGGATTTCATGAAATAACCAATTACTGTATTACAATTACGTTATAAATGTTATATATAATACAAGTTGGTGGTACTGAGGTGCTTTTGTTAAATAGTAAGGCGATTAGTTGGTTTTATGCATTGTGACAGGTTAGGTGACTCAGTGTACATCAGTGAGAGGTTGAAAAGGGCAACTTTGCCTGGCCAGGAGGGGGCTAAGCATGTCTACCAACAGGTACACCTCCTCTCTGAGAGAAATATATATATATATATATATATGAGAGAGAGAGAGAGAGAGAGAGAGAGACTAGAGAGGATTTGACTGCCTGTGGGACAAGGTCTGGCAAAAAACTGTGTGATAAAGACTGTGATTGTTTGTATATCTTGCTTGTTTTGTACTGGAAGCTGGAATAGCTGCTCTAGTTGGAAGTAATGAGGGAAAACTACTGCCCGTTAGCCTCCTAAGTTGGAGTAGGCCTGTTCATTTTGTGTTATTTTTCAGATGATGCTGGAATCTATTTTTGTAAAACGGGAAGCATACCCTAATGATGGAAAGAGACTTTGTGTTTTCTCTCAATAAAAGTGCATTTACGTCCATTTCCTGGCTACAATCCAGTGACTTACCTGCAAGTGGTGTCAGAAGTGGGATTTATTGTTGCACCGGCCACTCTATCATACAGGTCTTACAGGTACAGGGCCCAGGAAAATGCAGGAAGTTGTGAAAGCCCTGGTACAAGCTAAGAATGCAAAACTTTCACCAATCCGGTTAAACTCCTGTGGTGAAGATCTTCCAGGTGCTGACTAGAAGGTGCGTCTTCCCCTGCAGTCACTCCAGTTCAAAAATTGCCGCACTCCACGGATCTTCCAATACATATATAAGCTTTATTGTAATCCACAAATCGATATACACCACATTATGCTGCCCATTGTAAGAGAAATCCTCTCATGCATTTCACCAACAAGGCTTACTCATAGAGATACAAGCTACTACAGTGCAGAAAGAGACTAACAGAAAGGCAGCTGCCTCAGCTGCAGCCCTGCAAGAGTGCAACAGGCTCCTCGATCTGCAGATCGGAGCCGTGACAGAAGCACAAAGAATTGACCATGCTATGCTAAAAGAGATTCTGGGATGCATTATTGCCCAGCAACCCCCTAACCCACCAGCAGGTGAGGTAAGCTGGATACGTACAAACAGTTGTCTACAGGAACTGACCCCAGATGATGATATAGAGACCTATCTGCTGGCGTTTGAATGGACAGCCTGTCCTGTTGGACAAACAAGAGACACAGCCCCTGGTTGATTTTGACAGTGCCCTGACTCTGGTAGCAAGTAAACTAGTGGAACCTGGTTGGGTTCAAAAGCATAAAACCATGGGAGGGTGGGGGGGGCTGTGCATTCATGGGTGTACTGTACAGTATCCTACTGCCAATATAGAGGTGTTTGTACAAGGCAGACTGGTTAAGATTTTAGCAGTGGTAGTTCCTCGTCTACTATATCCTTTAGTCATAGGAAAGAATTTCCTTGACTTCCACACACTTTTACAGTCCTCAATAATGTTAGAACAAGAGGAACCTGAGGGGAAGGGGGGAGATACTGTTGTCCTTGAGATTTTTCCCTCCACTCATCCTGACTTGTATATCCCTAACCCAAAGAAATGAAGCAATGCAAGGAGAGCAGGCTGAGATTTAAAGGAGAACTATGGGGTTAAGGCTTTTCCCCATAGTTCTCCTTAGGGTAATGGGAGGACACAAGCTAGCATCCTCCCGTCACCCTAGGCTCAGTATACCGCGAGCTGTAGCTCACGGTATACTGAGACGCCGCAGTATACCGCGAGCTGCTGCTCGCGGTATACTAAGACACCACAGCTGAAGCGGATGCCGACAATTGTGCCGGGATCCACCCAGCTGCGTGACTGACAGCTGGCTCTGCCTATCTAGAGGCAGAGCCAGCTGTACCCGCCCCCTCCCACGCCCGTTCCGCCAGGCAGAGCTGGCGGATCGGGGAGGGGGGAATCCAGCCCCTCCCCTGTCACGGCAGAGAGCCGTGACAGGATCGAGAGGTGAGCGAACGCCGGTATGTGTTCGCTCACCTCCCGATCTACTGAGCCGACCTGTGACAGTCTCATTGTCACAGGTCGGCTAGAACTATGAGGTGAGTGAAAAGCACTTACCTCATAGTTCTCCTTTAATAGGGCCAGAAATGGAATCCTGTTAAATGAACATGGCAAACAATCTAGGAAAGGTGTGGCCACACAATATACTGAAGAGGATATAGAGGGTGAACAACAGAAACCTGACCCAGAGGCAGCTAGTGAGGTTGATGGGGATGACCAGGAGCAGGGTAAAGGTATAACAACATAGCAGGTATAGGAGGCTAGTTGGTGAGTCTAAATAAATTCCTGGATAACAAATAAAGACTGTGAGTAATAGTCCTGACTTGCAGGAATCTGAGTAAAATGCAAGGTGCAGAGAGATATAGCTCAACTTGGAAAATCAATTTAAGTTGCAAAGCAAAGCAAAGGTTATCTAGAGTTGAAGCAAATAAGGAGGCAACAAAGCCAGGAGATATGTGCAGAATCGAAAAACAAAGGCAGGTACTGGAACATGAAGGCAAAATAGGAACTGGGGCTGAATGGGTTAAACTAAGGGCAGAGAACAGGAGTGAGCAGGGAAGGTATTATAAATCTGAATTGAGATTAAAATACAGCTGGAAGCATGATCTGTGTAGCTGAAGTCAAATCTGGAATGCAACTATAGCTCCAGACAGGTACTGTGAAGCCGATGTTGAGGTTGATATGCAGCTGAAACTGATCTTGAACAAAGTTTTGGATAAGCGTTGAAATGGGATGCACCAAAGTGCATGTGTGGTGTTGCAAAAAACTGCATGCCATAGAAAGTGTGCCAACTACCTTTAACCCCATGCCAGTAGCGAAGAAGCTCTGGGCTGCAATAAAGGAATGACCTGGCAATTGACACCGAATTGTGCATGGGTGAAGAAGCTTGTGAATCAGCGCGTGTCAATGACATTTAGGCAATCATTCCTAACATACATTGAGGGTGTTGGCATGTTTGCATCAATGTGTGTGAGATGTCTACCCTTCATTTAAACTTAACCTGTAAATGGCATGTTATACTTTCTGCAATCGCAATTGTGAAAAAATAAAATTATATTGATTTTTTTTAAATTATAAGTGAACTCATTCATAATGAGAGAGTTGTGAACATGCTGTACTTTAGACATGTGCGATTCGTTTCGTTCCGAATCGATGTATTCGAATTCCGAATTACAGACATAACGAATGCAAACGAATCCGAATTTCCGTTTCCGAAATTCGGTAGCGGTAGTTCGACCGTTCGTTCAGTTTCTTATTCGTTTCTTATTCGTTTCGTTCGTTGGAGCAAAGTGACATTAGAGAAGGAGAAAAACATTTTTTCCCCCTCAAATGTCACTTTGCTGCAAACGAACGAACGAAACGAATAAGAAACGAATAAGAAACTGAACGAACGGTCGAACTACCGCTACCGAATTTCGTCCGAATCCGAATTCCGAATCCGAATTGACTTTCGCACCCGAATCCCGAAAAACGAAATAACACAAATCCGAATTTAAAACGAAACAAATTTTTTGGCAGTGCACATGTCTACTGTACTTTACTAAATTACATTACAAAGACATAAGGATAAAATACTGCAGAATAAATTTGTTAAAATCAGGGGAACATTTAAAGAATATTGACATATTTATAAAAACCTAAATGGTGGAGAAATTAAAACGTTTACAGAAAACATACAGAAAACTGCTAAGCAAATTGTGGCATGAAAATATATAAATGCAGTTCATAAAAGGTAAAGAAAATGACTTTGTGAACAAAAGGGACTGAAGAACAATGTAACATTATGTTACTATGGAGAAAGTACCTGTCAACTACAAATCTGAATGATTAAGAAGCCTTAATAATCTAATACATTACAGAGGAAATAGTGAGGCAAGCAAAACGGTAGGAATAGCATATATTTAGTTAGAAAACTGAGAAGAGTTAGAGTAATGAAGAGTTTAGGAAGGGAAAAAGTGTTTCCTTAATTTAACAAAAGCATTCAGCATAAAAAAAGATTCCATCAGGATAATGTCACAATGAGAGAGTACCTTTGGGTAAGTAATGAAGAACACAGGTGACAAGATAGCCCCTTTCAAAATAAAAAATGTCTAGGAATTGAGGAAGAAAGGAAGGTGGGTGCTGGTGTGAATCAATTCCTTCGGGGGAAAATTGCTTAATAAAAAGACAGAACACATAATGAAAGAAACATGGGACAAGAAAGCTTTCTGAAAGAATTGAAAAGAGTCAATAATACTGAGCACTAAAAAGGGAGAAAGCAGAGTAACAGAGACCATTCTGTTTAGTGGACCAAGGAAACTTTGTTATAGAATTTTGAGATGAGGCTCCAAAATCACAGTGATCAATTTATGTTAGAATATAAGAGTGCCTAGACCAAACTTTATAACTCAAGCCTATATCTTCACTCTCAGACATCTTGGTAGAAACACATTCCAGCCTTCTAAGAAAATAAATTTCAATTATCAAGATCGGAAGCAAGAATTTTATAGTGTTAAACTGAAACATATATGAGAAGTAAGAATGAAGTGAGAAGTATCAAAATCCTAAGTTAAATAACAAAAGCTTTTATAAATGAGAAGTTAAATTACGGAGTCTCCAAACAAGACCTTAGAGATGAGATGGTAAGTCCAAATCGATAAAAGAATAGGTGCTTTATTCTTGCACTGCAGTGGGAAAATACAACACTGACTCAGCTTATGTAAGCTGAATCAAAGAGGAAGTATTTCTGGTAAAAACACATCAAACATAACAATTTATAGTCATAAATATGCATAAGATATAGGCATGTATAGGCGTATTCTGGGCATGATCGTATAGTTTGTCCAATCAGATTCATATCTTTATTATCAGTCAGTAAGCAGTTAAATGGGTGGTGACATCATGTGACTAGCAAATTGAGGAACTTCCAGAAGCCCATCCCATCAATATTCAGTTAAGACCAGTTCTGACCACAAAGGTCTATTTCTTGCTCCATGACAGGAAAAGGGTGGCCAACTGTCACCTGGTTGTCCATATACTATGTCACAGGCTCTGAACTTCTGTTTCCATGGCAACAGCTGTGAAAGAAAGATTTGCAAGTGTATATTATCAGTCTTAAAGTAGCACACAAGCAATATAGAAATACAAGAAAGAGAGACCCCCGTATATTTACTCATAAACTATCCTGGAATATTGTAAAGTCAGCTAAGATAAAAACCCAGTAGCTCTCATCAGACTTAGAAGTGAAAAGGTGACATGGTCTTTTCCATACCACTTCATCATATTAATACGTTATGTTATAAAGAGTTACAATTATAGAAATGGAGAATTAAAAAAAAAAGTTTAAGGTTGGAAGCTAAAAAGAAGAACCAGAATATATATTATAATTTTTGTGTGCTGACCTTATGGTATTTGCTAGATCCCAATAAGCTTTACATAGATTTATAACATAGGTTTACAAAACTTCATAAAATAAGTATGGTAATTAGCTATTGAAAAAGCAAGATGAGGCTTGAGTCTAGACATCTAGAGCATAGTTTGAAGAAGAACTCTAGGGGAAAATAATAATTAACTTTTGCGGTGGGTCTACCCCCCACACAGCAAAGGTTTAGTGTTCGTTTTTGTCTAGCTGCTAAAAAAAAGTTATACTCACCAGACCATCCAAGCCAGCTCCCTGCTTCTGTGATCATTGAAGCGTATCTCCTCCTTACTGCACAGATGGACTGCTGCTTGGTGTTCTCACGTTTATACACAGTCTATGCACAGTGACTAAAACGTGATGACACCAGGATCCTTAGACCACTGGAGTGGAGGGGGAGAGACGCTCAAGATAATGGTCTAAGAAAAAGCCACCTCACATGGTTCGATAAGTATAACTTTCTTGAAACGCCTAGACATAAACAAGCACTTAGCCCTTACAGTGTAGGGGTAGCCCCACTGCAAGGGTTAATACATTTTTTTCCTGGAGTTCTTCTTTAAATTATGGGGAACCGTAATAGAGCATATGCATTCTTAGAGGTTCTTAGAAGTTACACTCACCAGCATAAGCAAAATATATAAAGATGTAAATTAATGAAAAGGTGAGTTGGAAGTATGTTACAGCCATTAATAAATGGATTCCTGATTAGTTCAATTGCCCAAGAGAACATAATTAATAGCTACAACTACATACAAATAATAAATGTGCTAGGTTTAACATCCAGCCCAGAGTCCTGTACACTGGGCTTTATAAACAACATAAGCAGAACTGGGTACACTGCTCACAACTTTAGACCATGCAGAAAATAAACCATTTATCACCACTCTCTGGATCAGTTTCTGCATCCAGGTTTCTACCCATGTACATACGTCTTCAATGCCAACATACCCTAAATTGAAAATTAAGGATTTGTGGGGTACTCGAATTATTTAGCAAAATCCAGATAAACTGCATCCACTGGCCTTCCTCTATCTACATTTCTGCTCACTTCCCCCTTGAAAGTTAATAGGTTGGTCTGACAAGGATGCTTCTTAATAAATTAAAACTGGTTGTTACTTACGATACCATTTTCATGGGCATATGCTTGCATATAGTGCTTTACTATTCCTTCTAATGCCTTGCATACTATTAATGTTCAACTAACTGGTCTGTGGTAGACATGTGCGCTGGCCAAAAATTTGTTTTGGATTTTTCATTATTTAGTTTTTCAGTATTAAGATCTAAAAGTCAATTTGTTTAATTATTCAGATTCGTCTGAATAATTAGATAATTATGAACACATTTTTGTTGCAGCAGTGATATAATAACAAAAAAAGTGACATTTTTCTTTTTAACTTTTGACAGTCAACAGAAACAATAAAAAAATGGGGGTCCCGACAATTCATACCAAACCCTTTAGGTCTGGTAGGAATTTTAGGGGGGAACCCAATTCCAAAAAAACAAAAAAAGCATTGGGTCCCCACTAAAATCCCTTACCAGACCCTTGATCCAAGCAGCAGAGCAGGCAAAGGGGGAGGGACGAGCATGCGGCCCCCCCTCTTGCACCATACCAGGCCACATACCCTCAACATGGGTAGAGTGCTTTGCCAGGAGTACCCCCTGGAAAAGCACCTTGTCCCCATGTTAATGAGGACAAATGCATCTTGGCCGGGTGGATGTAGAGATGTTGACCCCCCCTCGTGAATGAGTAAGGGGTAGTTGTGACCCCTACTCATTTACCAAACAGTAAAACAGTAATTGTAAATAAACACACAACAGCATGTTCAAAGTCCTTAATGCACATCTCTAGTCTGTAGTCACCTGATGTACATCTCAACCTCCAGTTATTAAGGTGTCCTTAAAAATTGTAATTTTAAGAAAGAGGGATGAGTGATGATAACCTACATATTTCTTTCAGTACATTAATTACAAATGCTTAGGTTCTTTTTTTTCACAAAGATGTCAAAACTCCATCTTCACCTGTAGCTGTTGAGTTATACTGAATTACTAGTGAGTCATTACATTGTAAAGTGAATGTTTCACATTTTTCCAGAACATTAATGTATAACGTTCACACATTAACATGGCAATTTCTCACTTTGTTTTCAAAGCATATGTCAAAAAAAGCAAGTAATGATATAAAAAAACATTATTGCAGTAAACATAATACAAAAACCTTTACCAATGTGCATTACATTATCACCTAAATAACATCAGCGATATAAATGATGTAGCAATTATTTTAACAGTAATTTTCATGGATCAGCTCTGTTGCTGTGAACTGTATGTACTGTATATCCAGCAGGTAATCCACCAGTTAATATAGATTACTGTTTATCTACTGTACAAAATGTAAAAAAATAAATGGGAATTTGAGAGTGTATAAAGCTACTGAGAATTCTAAGCACACATTTTAGATATGGCAATTGTTTCTAGACTGCTTATCATTGATTAACTTGAAAGCTTATTTAAGGGTGGTAAATTGCATTGTAAAAGAATTATAGCTCTTTAGGTCAGCAAAGTAAAAATAGATACCAAGAGCTCAGTTCATATTATTAGTAGTTCATAAATGGCAATTTCAACCTGCCTTCATGGGCAGACTTTGAGGGCCAGATTGGGGGGTAGATTTTTCTGCTCATTTCCCTCCCTCAGACTGATTGGACTGTATGCCACATATACCCCATATATTAGAACCTGTGGGTAGGAAATATTATCTATCTGTAGAATTCTATGTAGGTTCTACCTTCAGTTTTAATATGGCCTTTTCCTAAGTCTGGTATTTCACCCTTCCCCCCCACAGGCCCACTGCTCTTGTCCTGGGAAGCTTGTTCTCTTGTTCTCAGTGGGCTATAGCTGCACTCAAGTGCTCAATGTGGAGTGGTTGATAGCTTTATGGATCTTGACTTGCCCTACAGTGGAAACAATATGTTAGTAACTTTGTTGTTCTAATGCTTAAACTGGGATGTATTATAACAGCTTTATAAGTTTTGTGTATTCCAATTTTGTATGTATTGGTTCACTTATATTACTGTATACAACATGCTTGTTTTAGAGGCATATCCTGACCTGTGTATAATATCCTTGATATATAAGTTCATCCAGTCCTGAAGAAATGGAATCACCTGTGAAATGTTAAGGAGGGTCCATTGATATTGATCTGTAGCTTTGGTGTATATTAAACATATAAAATGGTTAAACAGTTATTGTCATATATTGTCAGCACCAAAGCATTTGTTTTTTTATTAGTATAACCATGTCTGCTTTTTATCTGGAGTATTAATATTACATTTTGCATTTATTATTATACTTTTATCTGTGTCCATAATCTTCAATACCACACTCAAAACACTCCATGTATTCCCCGAATATATTTTCCATGATATTGTGGGATAGTGGTATTTGAATAAAGATTAAAATCTCGAAGATTCCACTACAAAAAAGACGTAAAAGATCTAATTTTTGTCCATTCTAAGACACCTGACCTAAGTTAAGAGGTCAGGAAGTGCATTATTGCCAGCTGATTTCTATGGTGGCAAACAAGCACATTAGTTCTCCCTGTCCGCAAACGGGTTGGGTTGGCTGCAAACCCAACCGTTATCTGAACCTGAAGCTCCTCCAAATTAATGGATATGGTCATACTCTTTCCAGAATGCATTAAATCCATGGAATATTTACGTTTTTGGTCTAAATAATGTTGTTCCTTTTATAATTATTCCTTTTATAATGAAATCTATTATACAAGTACAGGAGTTACATTATGTTATGCCCTGTTGATTCTGATTAAGGAGATAATATTATTTTAAATGTTGCCCTATATTAGAAATGCTATTTGTGGGATATATTTACTAAAACTGTCAGCCTTTAAAACAATGTAAAATGAAAACTCTGGCCCTAGAGCAGAAGTTGCAAGATGTGTGTTGTGTGCAGAATGTCTAAAATTTCTAGCTAATCCCCACCCTGGGAATAAGCCTAATCACCCACCTAAAAAGTAGGTGAGTGAGGAACCTAAGCAACTGATATCTGTGCTGTCACTGGATAGTGGGACAGTGAGTGGGCGGGGCTTTGCCTAGAAAACACACAGAATGTGTTTTAACCACTTCAAGACCAGGTGTTTAGACCCCCTTCCTGGCCAGGCCATTTTTCAGTATTCAGCGCTGCGGTACTTTGACTGACGTTTATTCTGTCATGCAACGCTGTACTGAAATGAATTTTATACCATTTTTTGGGGACAGATAGAGCTTTCTTTTGGTGGTATTGAAACACCACTGGGGTTTTTATTTTTTACTATAATTAGGAAAAATTACAGAAAAGTTTGTGAAAAAAAAGTTTTTTTTTACACATTATGTTAGGAAACATTTATTATTACCCATTTATACTATTGGTAAAATATAAAAGATCGGGTCACGTCGGGTAAATAGACACCAAACATGTCAAGCTTTAAAATTGCGCGCACCCGCGAAACCGCAGAAAACTATCATACCCAAAATTGGCCATGGGCGACGCTTTAAAAGTTTTTACCGCTCATCAGTATAGTGTTATCAGTGATTGGTGATCGGCACCCCATACACGCGATCCCCGGGCTCTACAGCCGGCGGATCGCTTGTATGGTGACAGGCATCGCTGCCTGTTTTTACATTTTCGGCCATTTCCCGCTCACGCGCGCCAAGCGGCGCGCGCGGGGTGGAGTGTCTGAGCGGACGTCTAAAGACCCCCGCTCAGATCTAGAGAGCTCGGGCCGGCCGTTTTTTTGGTTAATCAGGGGGACAGTCAGGTTTTTATCTTAATAGAAACAATGACAGATACCTCATGGTGTTTGCTATACTAGGGTTGCACAGATACCAAGTACAGTACTCGGTACAGGTACGAGTACATGTACAGATACTTTTGAGCTCCAAGACTAGACTAGAGAAAAATTCAAAAGTTAGGAGGCAGCTGTCATTTGTAAGGAGCACACTGAGCTCCTGGGATTTGTACATCTCAGTTTTAATGTACGATTTTGTTTTTATAAATATAAATAAAGGGATGCACAGATACCAGTTTTGCGAGTACGAGTACTGGTACTTGCCGAGTACTTACAAGTATGAGTACTGATACATTTTTGTTTATTGTCATGTGACAGTTTTTCTAAAACAATACAGACTAATGATTTCAGGACAGTGGTGGAGTGCCAGAGCTAGGTCCCAGCTGCAACCGCTGCAACCCTGGTAGTTCTCATGAAAACGCCAAGTATCTGCACTGGTACTCGAAAAGTATCTGTGCATCCCTATGCTATACTATAGCTTTTTTAACAGCTGGAAACTGACATGTTCCCTTTTCTAACAATAAGAGTCGTAAAATTGTGTAAAGTCCTCTGGTCCATAAACAAACATTTTCATCAGTTAATAATCAGTCAGGACAATAACATTATTGATTGACTTCTACTGTTTTTTGCTTTCAGCATTGCCTCTAAGATGTAATAAATAAGCACAATGGTTCAAACTGTAACATGTCATCCACAGCTTTAAGATTTCCCCACAATAAGTTGTTGTAATTGGATGCTGCCTGATTAAGTCCTTGACAGACAAGTTTTTACCACTGCTTAGGGTATCTTTAACAAACCACAATTAATTTACATTCCATAGTTTCAATGCTGTTTGTACATTATAATAACGTTTTCCAAAATATTCTCTAATGCCTGTCATTCTAATATACTCTGATGTAATTAGCAGACCTTATCAATTAAATGGTTGAAGGATTTCTGATTTGTGTTGTGTTTCATAGCCCACTGCCATATGCAATTT
Organism: Nanorana parkeri; assembly: GCF_000935625.1. Classification (NCBI taxonomy): domain Eukaryota; kingdom Metazoa; phylum Chordata; class Amphibia; order Anura; family Dicroglossidae; genus Nanorana; species Nanorana parkeri. The sequence continues at coordinate 301,340 of NW_017307983.1, forward strand.
GAGTCAATATGTAAAATAGGTGGGTTCTTATGGTAGTATGCAATAGTTTACCAGTGATAGAAGTCATTTTGCTATACTTTGTAGGTTTCTGCTGCAAGAAGAAAATACTTGCTTTGCTGTCTCTGTTCAGAGGATATGCTAATCTGCACATTCATGAGAAGCTGACAATATTCTAAAGTAAGGCCAAGCTTAACAGTGATTTGATTTACTTGATTTACTCTATTTTCAACCTAGAAAAAGAAAATGGTGGTGGATTGCATCAATATTTTTAACCAGAATATTGAGATTGTGATATGTTCCTGGGAGGCTAAGAGAGTACTTAGGCAAGCAACTCATCTTCTGCCTAAGGTCTAAAGTCAGTAGGAAATAAGATTGCACGCACAAGATGTATAATGCAGTTATGTTTTCAACAGGGAGCCTTATATGCAATCAAATAACGTTTAAGATTGTGAAACTGTATTTAAAGCCATAAAGTTGCAAAATTTGCCACTTGAAAATAAAGGCTTTTCTTCAGACAAAGGTATAAATATGTGGATGCTATATCTATTTGTCGTAGTAGCTAGATTTCTTTCGAACTAGGCTACAACTAAATGATAAGGCTGGCAGCCTTTGACAAAGTTTTCTGATCAAAGTAGGTAGCGTTAACCAAATATGCTTGGGTTTGTTTCGTGGGCCTTTCATTAAACCCACTGTAAAGTCTGAAAATTGACAACTTAAATCTGAAATCCATTGAAGTCTGTAGGGGCAAATATTGAAAATCTATTCTTAATGCCTTAAGATAGTAGGCAAGGGGTTGTCAAACAAAGGAAAGTTGGCCACTATCATGAGGGACATGTACCAATGCAAAAATACTAGGGATGCACCGATACTAGTATCAGTATCAGTGCCAATAACGAGTATTTGGGCGAGCGGTCGTATTCCCCCAAATGCTCCAATACCTTACCAGATTTCCTCTGACCAGTATTGCCATAAGTGAACATGGAGCCGAGTAATGACCCGCCTCACGGCTTCATGATTTGCCCGAAAGAAGGCTCTATGCTGATTGGTTGGGAATCAGCATTGAACCAGCTTCCCAGCCAATCAGAAAGCTAGGAGCCAGCTCGATGTAGATTGGCTGGGAAGCTGTTTTTTCCGGACAAATCACAATCGAGCTGGCCAAAGAACATGGAGCTGGCTTCCTGGGCAATCAGGAAGGCGGGCGGGATGTCATTACCCACCACTAGTGATGAGCCGAACACCACCGTGTTCGGTTCTAACTCGAACTTTCGAACATGGAAAAAGTTCTAACTCGAACTTAGAACTCAATGCAAGTCTATGTGGGTAGAACACCACCACCCGCTTTCCTGATTGCCCTGGAAGCCGTCTCCATGTCAGCCTAAGCAGCAGTATCGGTACTCGGTATCGGCGAGTACCAAAACCAAAATATTGGTACTTGTACTCGATAACGAAAAACCGGTATCAGTGCATCCCTAAAAAATAAATCTAAAAAAATACCATTCAATGGGAAAGGGTGCTTCTAATTTTGTGACTTTGAAGGCTACATGGGAAAAACATTTTTTTCAATGACATGCTTGGGAGATGCATCTTACCTACTAGTTGACAGCTACAGCAACACTGTATTCTTGCATTACATATTTAGCATGTTTAATATTTTTTTTAACTTTTACTATACTGCTTGGTTTAAATATAGCAGAACTACTATCTGATTCATTATAACTTGAAAAAAAAAGTTTCCAACACCTGAATGTTATATCCACAGTAACAGTTGACCGGTGGGAGTAGCAGCTACAACAGATCTAAAAGCTATAGGAAACTTTACACTTGAAAAAAATTAAGTTTGTGTATGTGAACCCAAACCTTTTTTTTGTAGTTTTGGACAGAATGGGAAATAATTAGAACTTATTTTGGATTCCTACTGCTATTTGTGACTTTGTTAGTGAGATTCACCCTCACTTCCTGCCCTGCTGACCACATGAAGATAAAGTAACACACACAGAAATACAAATCTGACATGGTTTTTAGACTTTCTTTCTCTACTAAAGAAACACATATTTAATTCAGACTGTGTTGCTGTTGGAGCATTCCCCTCACTTTCTACCTAGTAAAATGCTATCAGAAGGCCAGAAAGTGAGGGGACAATCTCTCCAAAGGAGTGCTGAATTGGAGTTAAAACTTGACAGGGCTTCTAATTTTTCCCCAAGATATCCAAAACTAGAAAAAAATATTTTTCACTTAACATACACATTAAGCCCTTTTTACCAAATGTGCTGTTGAAAATACAGTTGAGGTCTGCAACCTCTACATGAGGAAACAAATACACAAGGAAACAGATGACTCTTCACCAAATAACTTTTTGGCAGCCACTTCAGTCTGACACACCCCTCACTCTGATTGGGAAGTGGTGGTGCACTTCCACAGGCAGTGTCTTGGTTGCTGGGCAGTGAATGGCTCAAGCCACCCATGACTTCTCCCACCTAATTAGCTGCAGCACTGTGGTACTCTATTTGAGCATCACATGCTCAGGTCTCCCTATTAGCCCTGGCCTGCTACGTTAAGCTACCTGGCTCTGTGTTTCTTGCCTTGCTTGTGCCTAAATGTTCTCTGCCTTGACCCTGCTATGGACAATATACCTCTCTCTGAACGCTGACTGGCACAGAACGCTGACTAGCACAGAATACTGATCTGCCCACCACCTGACTGCTCGTGGGAAAAAAAATTACTTGAGAGAGAGAGACTCTGTCCCACTGCTGTAAGAAGCAGAATTGGATGTGCCGTAAATGCCAATGGGCCCATGGCACGGCCGGGATGGTTGACGAGAGCAATCCGATGTAGCCCAGGCAAGCCTTGGCCGCACAGAATACTGATCTGCCCACCACCCCGGAAGACCGGAATAGATGACGAACCTTGCGGTGTGGAAGGAAGATCTTCATCTGAACGGTGTTGAAGATCATGGCCAGGTACTCCAATCTCTGAGAGGGAAGTAAGTTGCTTTTTTCCAAATTCACCAGCCAACCGAAGTCCCGAAGAGTTAGAAGAACAACCTCCTTGTGAGCCACTACTTGATGAATTGACTGGTTTAACAGCAGAACATTGTCCAGGTAATGATGAATGCGTATATCTTTCAGCCGCAGAAAGGCTATCAGAGCCACGAAAACTTTGCTTTTCGTGGACGAGAGGCCAAACGGTAGGCACTGAAACTGGAAATGATCTGGACCTACTGCAAACCTGTGGAATCTCTGGTGCCTCACCGCAATGGGTATGTGAAAATATGCATCTGCCAGATCCACTGTCAGCATCCAATCTTTGGGCCTCACCACATCTTTTATTGTCTTGAGGGACACCATTCGGAAATGCTGCACTCTTACATAGCTGTTCAGTTGTGTCAGATCCAAGATAGGCCTGAATGTCCCCGATGCTTTCTTGACTAGGAAAATTGGAGAGTAAACTCCTGTTTCCCGCTGGTGATGTGGGACAGGCAGTATCGCACGAGAGTGCCGCAATTCTTCTATATAGGATCTGAGACAATCTCGTTTCTCTGGCGACCTTGGTATCGCAGTATCCATGAAAAAATCTGGCGGAAGGGAAGAAAACTCGATTCTGTATCCCTTTCAAACGACTCTCACCACCCATGAGTCTCAGATGTTGTCCGCCCAAATCCGCCCGTAAGAGGCCAGTCTTGCGCCTACCGAAGGCAGAAGGGCGGGCATCATTTCAGAATGTCTTTTCCGCCTTGGCAGCTTGGGAGGGCTTAACCTTGCCACCTCTGAAAAAGGAAGATTGACCCCCTCTCCAGGAACCTTTCTCCCAGGTTGATAAGCTTTGTACTCACGGAACTGTTCGCAAGACAGACCCCATCTAGATCTGTTCTGACAAAAGGACTGCGGGCGCCTCCTTTTATCCTGGGGAAGCAGGCCTGATTTTCCGCCAGTCACCCTCTTAATGGCTTCTTCCAGAGGTGCCCCAAATATCAATTTCCCAGCAAAGAGAATGGAGCAAAGACCCTGCTTAGAGGCCCCATCTGCTGACCAATGCTTCAGCCAAAGCGCTCTACGACCCGTCACTGAATGGGCCATAAGCCTAGAAGAGAGCCTCACCAGGACCGTTCAGAGTCCACTTACCTAGCCCATATAAGCAGACCGGCAGCCATTTAGGACTATGGTCATAACCCTGGCACCACGGGTATGCAGCCCTTAGAGGATTTACCTCCCACAGGAGCATCTTCCATCCTGGAAAGCTGATGGGATAGGGCCACTATAGAGGCAGGAGAAAAATTGCAAAAGAAACCAAAAAACCTAACAGCAAAACTTAGTGAACTGTCCTGAGCGAGGACAGAAAAAGAACGCGTGGTGAGTGGAGCAGGGGGGATGGCGGAGCTAACCCGTGGCATGCTGACATGGGGTGAGCCAGGAAATATATATCTATATATGTACTGGTGAAACTTGAATAATTAGAATATCGTGCAAAAGTAATTGCAGTAAGTGCTGCAAAAGGGGCCAAAACCAAGTACTGAGTACATATGCATGCTTGTACTTTTCAGAGGTCCGATATTGTTCTATGTACAATCCTTGTTTTATTGATTGCATGTAATAATCTACTTTTTTGAGGTTGTGGATTTGGGGTTCTTGGGGTTTTCATGAGCTGTAAGCCATAATCATCATAATTATGACAAATCACGGCTTGAATTATCTTGCTTTGCATGTAATGAGTCTATCTCATATATTAGTTTCACCTTTTAAGTTGCATTAGTGAAATAAATGAACTTTGCACGATATTCTAATTATTCGAGTTTCACCTGTATATAGATACATATTTTTTTGTATGCAGTTTTGTGCAATAAAGCATTTATACAGATGTTTAGAAAGAGATTAAATAAACTGTGCTGGGAGAACCAATAATATATCAGCCTTTATGATTTATGTCAGGAATTATGAAAAATTTAGCAAATAAAACTGCATTTCTTTTTTTTCCTTTTCTTTTTTTTCCTTTTCTTTTTTTTTTAATTAAAAAAATCCTCTGTTTTTTGGTATACATGAGAGAGCCTGTTTTTTGTTGTTGTTGTTGTTGTTGTTTAAGAAAATCACAGTATATAACAATGTCTGTGCAACACAGACTTTAGCTTATCTTTGGATGAACGTAGGAAAAATCATCTTAACACTTCACTGGAGAAAATGGAGTTGACCACTGATTCAATAAACCTATGGGAAGTTATAGCCTTTGTAAATCATTACTTTAAATTACTACATAAACAAATAATCCAAGTTGGAAACACCATTTAATTTAAAGTGTGTGGTTTATTGCTTCCATTTACATGTGTGTCACCATTCACTTAGTTTGTACTGCATGACAGAAATCAATGATATTATAATATATTGACATATGCATTAATTCACAGATGTAGATGACACTAAGTAAGGATTACTGATTAAGCTTACATATGTTTTTTAAACATGTCAGTAAGACAGATGCTATAAATCTAAGCATTTTGCTGACAGATATATTATATTTTATTATTATGACCCAACTGTACTCATCAGCAGATCATTCAAATACAGTAATGAAAATCATTCATGCTGAAAAGAATTTAAAGAGTATTTCAATTAACATGTTAAATAATGAATGACATGTATCAATATGTTTGTCTGTGAGGAATATTTTATTTTTTGCGCAATATAGAGACTCAACAGAGATGAGTGAGAATTCGTGATGGGCCGAACACCCCCTTGTTCGGTTCGAATTTGAACTTTAGAACATGGGAAAAGTTTGATTTCGAACTAAAACTCAATGCAAGTCTATGGGGCTAGGACTTTGAAAATAATTTGATCCCATTTTGAAGCCTTATATGCAATTTGTTGGCCATACAAAGAGTATGGGGATTCGGGTGCTGTCCTGGGGGACATAAATCAATGATATTTTTTTTTTAAATACCGTTTTTTAAAGGAGCAGTGATTTTAACATCACTTAAAGTGAAACAATAAAAATGAAAAATTCCTTTAAATATCGTGCCTGGGGGTCCCCTTAAATTGCCTGTAAATTGGCACATCTGTACAATGTATAGAACCTGCTGCAGCAAAAATGACATTTAAAAAGAAAAAAAATATATTTAAAAAGAAAAAAAAAGCATGCGGTTCCCCCTCCCAAACAATACCAGACCATTTAGGTCTGGTAGGAATGTTAGTAAGGACTCCATTTAAAAAAAAAAGTGTGTGATTCCCCCCCAAAGTTCTACCAGACCCTTAAGGTCTGGTAGGAATTTTTGGAGGGACCCCAAGTAAAAAAAAACCACAAATAAAGTGCGTGGGGTTCCCCCTCAAAGTCATACCAGGCCCTTAAGGTCTGGTAGGAATTTTAAGGAGGAACCCCACCCCAGAAAATTGGGAGAAAAAAACATGTGTCCCCCTAAAATTCCCAACCAGACCCTTGATCCGAGCACAGGCCTGGCAGGGCATAAAAGGGGGGGGGGGCAATACAGGCCACATGCCCTCAGCCCTGGGAGGGGGCTTTTCCCCCCCGGGGCACCCCAAAGGGCGGGGCGCAGGCCACATGCCCTCAGCCATGGTAGGGTGCTTTTCCCCCCTGGGCGACCCTACAGGCGGGGTCGCCACATATTGTCATTTTAACAGATGCCGGCAACATATAAACAATTGGGTGGAGCTAGCAGTGACAGCTAGCTCTGCCCAACTGTTCACAGTTGTATGGCATGTGACAGGTGAGCCATGATTGGGCAAAGTCATCATGACTGGTTGGTTATAACAAAAATCTTGGAAAAACAGAGTGATTTTTGCACATATCACTCCTTTTTAAAAATGAAAGAATGCATAAAGAAATTTGAAAATAGGGAAATGTTTTTGTGAAGGTTACTGTTATGCATACATTGTGGTGCCTGTTTGCAGTATGCCTTTAAAAAAAGCCTTAAAACGAATAAAAATAAATTGCTAAAAAGTTATGTATTTGTCTAAAAACTTTAGCATTTGTCTAAAAAAAAAAATCGGCCCAAAAGGGGTTAATCCCCAACCTGATGGATAAATATGCTCACATCTGCTAAATGTCTGCCACAGGTGATCTAATAAAGAACTATTAGTCACATTTTCTTTACAAATCTTGAGCCTCTGGTTGTGGTTTACTCATTTAGATTATTCTAATTGAGGTTATGTGCACTCAGTCATATTGACTATTCAGTTTAGGGACTGTCTATAAACATTTAAAGGGTACAAATTATTCATATTGTTAAATTTGCCAGAGTTATCTCTTCTGGTTGAAATATATGTGCAGCTTAAAAAAAGAAAATCTTGTAACAAAGGTAGGTCACACTGCCTGCCAAGCAGTTCCTTTCCCTGCTGGGAAGAAGGTTGAGAGCCATTGCTCTCGACACAAGAAATTAAAATGCAATGTGAAATGTGCCATGTATTGTCAAGAAGATTAAATGCCTACGTTGGTGTGTGTGTGTGTGTCTGTGTGTGTGGTGCATGCTTAACTATTATTTCTCCATGTTTTATATGATGTATATTAGATTTCACTTTACCATTTTACTATTTAACTAATACTATTTAATAAATATAAATAATTATTATCAGGGTTTTTCACAAAAGAGTTTGGGAGTTTGGAGAAGGCAGGTGAAGTGAACAATCTAGGATTCTAGGACAACATAACTGATTTGGAAACATTATTTAATTCAGCTCACTTTCCAGTTCAGCTATGTTTTCCTAGATTGTTTCTCTTCTCCTGCCTTCTCCAAATTCTTTACCCTTATGTGAATAACCCTTTATATGTGTTACTAATGATTAAATTACAATATTAAATAATTATATGCTAATGTTAGTATAATAATAGGTCTACAAGGACTTTGCAGGAGATGTTGTTAGAACAATGTCTTCACATGTGTGGTTACAATGTCCTCGGAAGGTTTCGCTTTGCAGTGAATCAATCTCCTTATATTGTACAGTGAGGCATTTCAGGTTATGAGTCGTGAGTTATGTTGATAAGGTGTTTCATAGCAACATAAATACATTTATTGTAGCTTTTGTAGTTGGTATGTGTGTGGTTTGCACAAATTCTTAAAGAGTTAATGGTTGAGGGAGGTCCCGTGTAAGAACAATAGGGCTTGTGTCCCTGTGAAGAGGCGAGAATATAGTAATCAAATGTCAGGCATCCATGGGCCATGCTAATTTCCTTTCCTGATCTTTACTGTATTAGATTTGGGTTTTTAACTTGGGTTACTTTAAGTTTGTAACTCTACTCATCTAAATAAATATCCACTGTGCCCTGTTAAAAATGTTCATTTTTAATAGTTGTTGCAGAGATACAACATCCTATTTATGCAAAGTTCTCACATTGCAGTAAATTAAGTTTGACTTCTTTCCTATGCATATTACTGACCATTTACCTATTAGACCATGTTTCATGGTACACCCATGTTGTGGGTGTAACATGAAATATGGTCATATAGACAAGTGCGGTGACATAACCACACTTGTAGTCTATTCATTTTTTCTCATCTCTGTTATTGAATGTCTGTATTTTGGTAGGGACAAGGACAGAAGGAAGAATCTGCAGGATCCTGAGCATTGCATCCAGCCTTACTGGCTCCAATGCAAAATATTAATAAATAGAAAATATTAATAAAGGCACATTTTTTATTTTATAAATACGTGTGCAATATGTTCTGTACTGCCAATTAGTATAATATACAATTGGGTAATATATATATTTACCCAGGGGTTCTTCGGCATCTCTAGGCAACACAAATGCATGCACATCCAGCCTCCTGACTTTGTATATGCAGTAACGCTGCTCTGGCCTCAATCCCCAGGCCCCTGTCTGTTCTTCCAGACAGCCTCAGTCCTGTGCTAACCTGCACACTTAGTTTTGCAACCTACAGCTCCCTGTTGCACTGGACTCCACTCTGACTCCTGGGTGGAGTCCTCCTGTCTCCCAGGTGGAGCTCTGAACATTAACCAGCATCCTTTTCATAAGGGCTGTGCACAAGGGCACCATCATGGGGTGATGGTCACTATTAAACCACGGACCTAGGAATGGAGATTTCATCCCTCCCAAGTCTCTTTGAAATCTCCAGGGATGAACCACCAACTCTTTTCCGGTAAATGTTTTTGCTTTTTGGAACCGCTATATTGCCAAATTACATCATGACATCATGGCATATACTGGGGAGGTAATAAAACATAATGCTGGGGATATATATATATATATATTTATTATACAACCCCCAATACTGGACTTAAGGCAACAACCCGACCTCAAATATAAATTAATTAGCAAGCACCTTCTTTCTGATAACAGAGATGCAAACAAGGGAACAAAACTTTGCAACAATCATGCTGCCAACTGTGCCACAGTAATCTATTAAAAAGTGTCACACACACGAAAGGAACCTTTAGTATTACAGGATCATACAGCTGCACCTCCAGTAATGTGGTTTACTTAATTCTACATATAATGTGCCAACAGGGAGGTTACACTGGTAAAACGGCATACATTACAAAAAAAAGAATACATCTAGTTTACATAAGCACACAATAATAGAACACAAGGAAGATGATTACTACTGTATATACCTGTGGGACATAACATCTCACAACCAGATCATTAAAGACCTGAATGTTTTGGTTCTTAAGGTGGATTTTGAAAATATTCCAGAAAGGTAAACCTTTGAACTGCAATTCATAATTTTAACAGAGATAACAGACTGAATGTGGACCTCAGTTTAATAAGTCACTATCAAATAGTTGTATGACCATTCTCTACTTCCCCTACTACTCCACAGCCCACTCTTCCTTTTTGGCTTACTTTGTCATTTTGATCATCCTGTGTGTTTTTTGTGCTTTTCTTTCAGAGATCGTTGTTTAACTTTCGGTAAAGCTTTGTGCATCAGTACTGCTTGGACTGAGAAGAAGGAAAACCCTGAAAGCTTGTTCTGCAAATGTAACAGTAAAAATAAAAGTATCAATGACAGCTCTCAACTATATTATTTTTACAGGATATGTAAAAATAATTCCAGGAAGTGCTATGTAGTTGCTCATATAGTTACAAGCTATACACCTGCCACAACAACTGTACACACACTACCACCATCAAAACCTCTTTAAACAAATCTATTACATAATGAGTACTGTTCCTTGTTGGCATGTTAACTTTATTTTTCCCCTAAGCCAGTTATATTTTGGAAAGGCTACTGTCTATGCCAATATGTGCTATGCATTGTTTGCTACTATATTCCTTTTCAACCTTACCCCTTATTATTTCACAGGGGAGACATTATGTTAAACATTGTGAATGTTGCACAATAGTATTTCTTCCATACTAAAATATTTATATCTTTCCTCCGAGGAGAACCTAAACTTCACTTATGAAATTCCTTAGCAACAAGCTTAATAAATATAACATCCTGTCTTGCCATTTAGCAACACACAGAAACATACTATTAAAAGGCATATGGACTGTGTTTATTGCATTTTGCATGTACCAAGTAATAACGTATAAGATAATAATAATAATAATAATTATTATTATAATTATTTAATTAAGCACACAAAAATCTCACAGATAAAATCAGGAAATGCAGTTTACTAACACTGGTTGGTTGATGAACTATTATTTTAACACTGGGTGTGCGTCTCAATCTTCAAGCAATATCTAGCCACATTGGGACAAAGTAGAGAAGATTTCAAATGTATCTATGAGCAAAACCTAGAGTGGTTAGGTGGTTAGGGGAAGTTTTCCAACTAGGACACATGTTCTGGGGAAAACTGCTAAGGAGGGAAATTCCCACTTTGGTAAATTTCCTCTTAATTTATGTTGTTCCTGTAGAACGGGAAGAGAAGGGAAATTTCCCCAATAGTAAACAGCTAGAAAAAAACAAACAATCTGGCAGGGGCTTTTACCCTCCCCTACTTAATCTAAAACAAAAACAAAAGGTTTTTCTATACATACACTTTAAAAACCCTGTTCCCTGTGCTCCGCTGGGAAGGAGACACAATATGAAGTGAGAGAACATTTTGACAATGTGCCGATATCGAGTAATTTGCGCGAGTACTCATCCCCACTGACCACTGACACTAGGACACTATTTCTTCCACTCACAGAGGGGCATCATCCCTCCCACTGACACAGGGGCACCATGCCAACCGCTGGCATTGAGGATCCATTCCTCCAACTGACACAGGGTCTGACACAGGCTCCCTCCCCCCACCATTCCTCTCACAGAAACAAGGGCACTATTTCTTACACTGATCACTAATAGACACACAATTCATAAACACAGGGGAACATTCTGACATTGGAGCACCATTCCTACCACTGGCCTTCCAAAGGTAATTTTTGAGCCTGATGAAGGGGACCGTATGCAGCCCCGAAAGCACTTGTCGTGATGACAAGTATCAATAAAATTAATTTGCACTGATGTGAAATTTTTGTGCTGGTGTGCTGATGACATCTATGTTTATATCTGCATTCTGAGTGGCGCCTTCCGTGGTCATTTCAAGCACCCGTTTGTTTTAAGATATCCAGTCAGGAGTGCAGCAAGGTATATGGACACCATGCCTTCCACTGACACAGGGGAACCATTCCTCCCACTGACAATGCTGCACCATTCTGTCCACTGACATGGGTATTTATTACTCCAACTGTCCACTGACCTAAGAAACTGTATTACTTCCACTAATGCAGGGGAACTTTTCATTCCTAATGATCACTGCTGTAGGGGAATTTTTCATGTCCACAGATGCTGGAGCATGATTTCTTCCACTGACATGGGAGCATATTTTATTCCCACTCACCACATATATAGTGGCATTTCTTACTCCCACTGACACCTAACACCAGGGAACTTTGTGCTCACACTGACATAGAAGAATGTATTGATCCCACTGACCACCAATTATAGGGACATCTACTACTTCCACTGACCATTGATGTAGAGGAAACGTATATTCCTGCTGATGTAAAGGCATTCTTTCCCACTAGCACAGTCTATGGGACAGCCAGTAAATTGGCCCTTTGTTAAGGTTTGGTGACCCCTGATTAATAGCCAGCACATTCTCTGCATGATATACACAAATAATAAGAGTAAAGAAATGCAAAAAAGTACAAGGTGACAGGCCATATTAGATGCTTTACAATTGATGTGATTTAAAAATTAAAAGAAGGTATATCAAGCGTTTTGATTATTCCTGTATCAACATATATCTGTCTCCCAGCTTTCTGCCACTACTGTTTTTCCTCCCATCATGCCTCCATCTCTCTTCTTGTATCTCAGCAAATAAAAATCCCACGGTGTAGTATTGTATTAAAGCTTGAACAGAGTGTACTCTTGCGAAAAGTCTGTTGAACTGTTTGGTCATTTAAATGACCAAAACCTTTGGCAACTTAAACTTTCATTGTTATATCGAGTACTAAATAACATGCGCTTCAGTGGGTGTTTTACTCAATTCCTGAAAAACATGTATAAATTAGGAATGACGTTTAGAGTCCGTTTAAGTTATTGGTGGATCTCACTTTTTTTCGGTCTGGTGAAACTTCAAATTTATGGGCAAAAGTTCACACCTGAACCCATAACTCACTGCATAACCCTTAACCCTGGACAGATGGATCCCTGAGATTCAATAATCTGAACAAATACACAAAATGCCCCCCCCCCCCA
>NW_017307984.1:0-13588 GCF_000935625.1 Nanorana parkeri
GAGGGAAAAAAAAAAGGGAACAGTTTAAAAAAACTGACAAACACATTATTGAATAAGTTCTTTACAATTATTACAGTCATAATGCATGTATAATACAGAGTTATAATACAAATATGTTTCTTGTTTTACCTTCCAAAAGACTTGTCATTTCTTGCCAGGCATACTCACACCTCACCTATTAATCAGGATGATCACTGAACTTCTTGGATCCGCTCTCTGCTCACTGGACAGAGGTGATGATACTGAATGACTGTCCAGTGATGAATCTAGGGGAGGAGAGATGACATGGGAAGACACAAAGCTGAACCATAAAGCTAAATTGCTGAACCATGAAATATAGGTGTCACTTGTCTGGCTGGGTGACATGCACATGTGTGTAAATCACAAGACTGAATGAACAGAATCATAAATCCTTTGGCAGGTAAATAGTAAATACGTATGTACTTCAACTGTATCTAAAAATAAACTTTGATTTTGCTAGATTATGGAGTTCAGTGAATTGACTACCTTTACAGAGCAGCTATATGACTAGTGATATCAATGAAATAATGGGGGAAATTAAGAAAAAAGGCTTTGTGAATTGACACTAATATATTCTGCCGCACGTTAGCATGTAGATATTTGGTATACTATGCAAATTACATGACATCACTTCCTATCAGGAACTTCCTCATACAATATAAAGATAGAGAAAATACTTTACAGGTTATTTAGAAAGTGTATAGATACAAGTTAAAGAGAGGAATAATGAGGACCCTAATAGGCCTTCTTGTATCACTGGCCTGGCTGTCAGGTGAGACTTCACAGGACAGGTTCCCTCAGATGAAATAAACCTTCTCATAGATCTGTGTTTAGGTATTCACTATCATTCTATTTCCTATTCTTTCTGTATATTTTCCAGGTGTCCTGTCTAACCAGCTTGTTCAGTCTGAGCCAGCGGTGATAAAGCCGGAGAACTCCCATACAGTGACCTGTTAGGGTTCAGGAGGATTCACCTTTGGTGCCAATTATATGCACTGGATCAGACAGTTCTCTGATGGAAAGTTACAATGGCTGTGTTATTTTGGCAGCAGCGGGGATACAAGCTATAATGATGTTATTAAAGGAAGATTCACAACCACTAGAGATAACAACATTAACAAGCTGACCCTGAAAATGGACAACATGAAAACTGAAGACGCTGCCGTGTATTACTGTGCAAGACAAGCACACTGATGGAAAATCTATCTTTCCTTCAACAATAACTAGTATATCCCTTCTTCATGTTATCAGTAGGTGGCAGCACATCCATTTAATGGCCGGACACAATAGATAGAAATAGAAAACACATTTTTGACTAGTAGTCTCTCGCTGTGTTAATATACTGCAAAATGTTACACATTCCTTCTCTTTCAGTTCTTAGGATTCTGCATATTTTGACAGTATCAGGAACATGGAGGTACAACAACACGTGTTTGTATATGAATGAATGAAGAAAGTACAAAAAGAACAATCTTAGAAAACTATAAAGCAATAACACAATAACCATTGGTATAGTATATAAGTACAGGAGCATTGAGAACAAGAAATAATACAATGTGTAAACAAATTCAAAAATAGGTAAAACATTACTCAGGAGAGGCGTATTTATATCTATGATTAGAAAGGCTCGGGTTGGTTCCAGAGATGATAAAATACTATATTAAAAGGATTACTGGGAGATGAAGAGCAACAGATGTAGTAAATAGGAAGTTTATGAGAGCAAAATCTGAGAGAGGATGAGAAGAAAAAGGGAAAGATATAAGTGTGAGAATCAGATTTGGTGAATGATTGGGTGCATAGGGAGGTCAGTTGTTCAAACCTTCAGGGGTGAGAGCAGCGTATATATATATGAGAGGGTGCATTATAGGACCATTGTAACAGGGATTGTTAGAATAGACCATGAGGGAAATATATATATGGTGTGACCAAAACTACTTAACTCATGATTTCTAAATGTATTCTATAACTCTATTTAAAACACAGAACCTTGTTCTTAAACCACTCCCATAACAGCTGCTTCTTTACTAGTTCTTCACAAATTCTGACATAGCTTCAGGTTTCAAGGACAGTGGATGTCTGTTCAATGTCATACATCTTCATTTAAACGTAAAACAACCTGTTTGCTGTTCATATCTGCACTACAGTAAGGGCTCCAACGCCGGCTAGCTTAGGACACCACTACTGGCCAGTAGTATAGGGAGGTTCGGACATTGTTAAAGGGAGACCTTAAAGGGACATACACCCCATTCAGGGGAAAGCGCTCCTTCGGGGGTGAGCGCTACAGTACCGTAGGAAAGGCATCATATTTTGACCGCATAATACTGTAACCATCCATCTGCTGTATCCTGTTGTCTGTTGTACAGAATAAAGCAACCTTTGTGGACGAACACGGTATTGGTGAGTTCAGCTATCTGACAAGGATTGTCCGCAGTGAGTATATCTGCTTATACAGGCCAGGCATAGAGGTCTCAGCAAGGGATATATTTCGCTATCACAACAATCGGAGTCAGAATAGTCAGAAAATGCATAGAATTCTTACAGCCTGCTTTGTATATGTGTGTGCCTAATCTGCAATCAAGCTCAGTGCCAGCCGCCATCTTCTGAAAGCACATGGTCGCACAAGCTTACTGCACTTCATGTGAATGTTGAAAACTGTTTCTCTACATTGAACTGTGTTACCCCACCTGTCTAAGCTGCTGTTTGTCTTCTTAAAGAGACAGTACCATTTTTTGCAAAACCCTGAAAAATGTGTTGACAAGGCTCTGAATGCTCTTTTATGGCTGAACCAAGCAGATTCAACATGCCCCTGAACCCGCAGACGTACAGGGAGCAGATTCTGCAGATATTGCCGAACAGAGTGTGAGATAAAACCAACACAGAAACTCAGAGAAAACTATGAAACCACTAGAGATGAGTTCTCCAGCAATTTGTCAGACCTCTGGGACAGAACTTCACACTGCATGTCAGTTTTGTCACACTTTAATGATCAACCAGCTGAATTAAGAGACTCTATAGATCACCTATCTGCTGCGTATGAACGTTACCAGCGGCTTTCTTGCAGGACTGTAATATAGAGGACTCTTCAGCAGAACTGACCAAGACTGATGCACTGAACCAACAAAGGGATCTCTTAGTGCAAAATGCTAATTATAAGGCAGAACTCCGCATTGCTCAACTGCAGGAGACCAGATCTCACAGATCAACATCAACCAATCATACTGCACGTTCTTTTAGATCCTCTCGCTCCAGACGTTCAACATTAAGCGACAAGCTAATAGAGGCCCGTGCTGATGCAGAATCCAGAAAAGCGCAAAGCTCCCTTGCTAAGAAAGAAGCAGAGATGGAAGCCCAAAGCAAAGCTCTTCAAGCAGAGATGGCAGCTCGCCAAGCAGAGATAGAAGCTCAGAGCAAAACTCGCCAAGCAGAGATGGAATCCTAAATAAAGATTCTGCAAATAGAGAAAGAGGAAGCAGGTGCCCTAGCAAGGCTGAAAGTCCTTGAACAAGCAATGGGATGAAATACTAATTCAGACTGTCTTATCCCAGCAGAACTGGAAGATCCAATTGAATGTACCAGTGAATATGTGCTAAAGCATAATGTTAATAATAACATCATTTTATCCTGGTAAACCTCGCCCTACATCACCAGAGAACTTTCACACCCAAGGGGTTCCACAAGTTACTTTGGCACCAAAGAGTGAGAGATCAAACATGGCTGACTTCGCCAGATATATGGCACGCCGTGAGCTCATTAACACTAGCCTCTCAAGGTTTGATGACTGTCCAGAGAGCTACAGGGCCTGGAGATCAACCTTCAAGGCTGCTATTGCTGATCTCAACCTTACTACCAAGGAGGAACTTGATTTGCTGATAAAGTGGCTGGGGCCAGAATCTGCAGATCGTGTTAAAAGACTGAGAACAGTACATGTTGAAAGAGCAAAACTCGCCAAGCAGAGATGGAATCCTAAATAAAGATTCTGCAAATAGAGAAAGAGGAAGCAGGTGCCCTAGCAAGGCTGAAAGTCCTTGAACAAGCAATGGGATGAAATACTAATTCAGACTGTCTTATCCCAGCAGAACTGGAAGATCCAATTGAATGTACCAGTGAATATGTGCTAAAGCATAATGTTAATAATAACATCATTTTATCCTGGTAAACCTCGCCCTACATCACCAGAGAACTTTCACACCCAAGGGGTTCCACAAGTTACTTTGGCACCAAAGAGTGAGAGATCAGTAAAACATTTAGCTGACTGCATCCCACCACTGGACACTGATGCCAAAATAATGCTTCTCCTAGGCAGAGACATCCTGAGAGTACACAAGGTACGTCAGAAGCACAATGGCTGGAATGATGATCCTTATGCCCAAAAGACTGACCTAGGTTGGGTACTTATTGGAGTCAAACGAGATTGCGAACCTTAAGTCTCAGGTGATGTATGCTCCAATAAGATCATCGTACAGGTAAACCAAGACAACATCACTACACCACCCTGCAATTGTTCTGGTAAGACTACGCACCAGACTTCCTTCAACAGCTCGGACGAGTGGGAATCCACTGATGCAAGCACCCAGCAACGCATCTGATTCCTCAACCATCACTCCAGTAACTTCACAAGCAGTGAACCTCTTGGGAAACTCATCAGAGTCTTCTACACCAGTCATCGTGCAAGATGATTCTCCTCTTCATGAAGAAGCATTAGACCTACTACCAAAGACTCAAGGTACGCTTTCTGAGACCAACCTCAGACACCATAGGACTGTCTCAAACAATGTTGTTATGAAAGCCTTTCAACCTGGCGATCATGCCACAGGGTTCAAAGACTTAAATCTGGGTATGGACATGCCACCTGTACAGAGAAGTCTTGGCCTACAATGGGACTTATTAAAAGACACCTTCGGCTTTCAAGTCAGCTCTGCACACAAGCCATTTGCCAAACGTGATGTTCTGTCAGTGGTGAGCGGCCTATACGATCCAGTGGGATTTGTGGTTCCCATCACCATACAAGGTAAATCCTTACAGAGACAGCAATCTCTACATACTTTACATGGAATTCAAATGTCAAGCTGCTACACTTCAGCTTCCCTTGCTGCGAGTCAGAGAAAGGAGCTTCACATCTTCTCAGATGCATCTACTGAGACCATAGCAGCTGTTGCCTACTTCAAGGTGAGAGACTCTTCTAATCACACCCACATAGGGTTTCTGTTTGGCAAAGCTAAGTTAGCTTCCAAGCCTGAACAATGCCATTATGTTCTATCAGAAATCAATCCTGCAGATCATGCCACCAGGCCAGTGTCTGCCACTGTCTTCGCAATTTCTTCTTGGTCAACAGGTCCTGAGTTCCTGCTGGATCATCCAGAAGAAGCTACAACTGATGACTTCAGTCTTCTAGATCCTGACAACGATCCAGAGATTCCACCTGAAGTCAAAACCCTTGTCACCAAAAGTGAACAAAGACTCTCTTTGGGCTGTCAGCGCTATGGGCGTTTCTTCAAGTGGACAAGGCCTGACCGCACTACAACAAGGTTAGTCCATGCTACACACTGCCAACACACTAAGCCCAATGATACTTGCTGTAAGGACTTGCTCATATGCCAAAACCCTCTTTCTGCAAAAGACATTGCTAAAAGTGAGTTAATTATACTGCACAATGCAGAACAAAGCATCTCTAGCACAGCAATGAGATGTATTCGTGACACGCAGGACATTCCTAAAAACAACCCAACTGCCAAGCTGAATCTATTCATCAAGAGTGATGAGATTACAGTTTCAAAGCTTACAGCCATTCTTACCCCAGCTACTCTTCTCACCCAGAAGCATGGAACTCTGCCTGTTTCACATGGAGACTTTGCAGCTGGAGTTACATGAGCCCCATGTTCTTCAGGTACCTATGTGCACCATGCACATCCAGGGAGGGACTTATTCAAGGTGCCTTCGACCTGCCAAGAGACTATCCTATTTCCACAACTAAGGAACTTTACAAGTTTGCCGCTCATGGAGTGACCTACTACATTTGAAAGGACTGTTCCAGATTTCATCTGACATTTGGACATGTGTATATATGTTCTTTCTTATTTTCAGGTCCAGAGGACAAGCTACAAGTTCACGTTTATGGACTTTAAGAGTTATTGTTATTGCATCATATGCATTTTTCTTTGTCTTTCAGATCTTCAAGACAGCACAAATTGCACTTCGTTTATTTTTATTTGCATAACTACCGTTATGATTTAAATAGAGACATATACGGTCAGACAGGATACTATGGACGTTTTATATGTTAGTTCCTATGCTGCCATCTAGTGGACTTTCGTGATATTGCACCTGACCTGATATCCCTGAGATCGATGACAGTTCCTCTGTATGTAAGCCCCACCCTTCTTCTTGTTGGTCAGTATTTCCTGTGTCATGGCCACAGCTAACAGCCACATGCAATCAGGACAC
The DNA here is from genome assembly GCF_000935625.1 of Nanorana parkeri. Classification (NCBI taxonomy): domain Eukaryota; kingdom Metazoa; phylum Chordata; class Amphibia; order Anura; family Dicroglossidae; genus Nanorana; species Nanorana parkeri. The sequence goes on from NW_017307984.1 coordinate 6,463, forward strand.
ATGTACTCTGCATAGTACCGTAGGAAAGGCATCATCTTTTGACCGCATACTACTGTAACCAAACATCTGCTGTATCCTGTTGTCAGTTGTACAGAATAAAGCAACCTTTGTGGACGAACACGGTATTGGTGAGTTCAGCTATTTGACAAGGATTGTCCGCAGTGATTGTATCTGCTTATACAGGCCAGGCATAGAGGTCTCACAAGGGATATATCGCTATCACAACAATCGGAGTCAGAATAAGAGACATGAACTTACCACAGTTGTTCTTTTCAGAGCTGCTCAAATGATCATAGCCAAGGACAACCTGGACAGCAATGTTTCTCCACTTGTCCATCTTCCTATTATTGTTCTTGTATTGCCCATGTCTGGGATCATACAGCTCTGCGCAGGCTTCCACAATTTCTACAAAGAATTTGGTGTCCACTTCAGCCATCATGGTTCCTATCTTCACAAATCGCTCTCTCCACAGAAGCAGGAAGTCCAGGGGTGATGAGATCATCCAAACCAGCCAAAAAAAAAAAGTTTTTTTCCCCGTTGCGTTCCAGTGCGTTTTTGACGCGTTTGGCGTGTTGGTGCGCATTCCGGTGCATTCCAGACCAGACAAAATGGGACACGCAGTATTTTTCTGGTCTGGTCTGGAACTGACTGTGATGGTGAGAACTGAGGCCAAGAAGAGCATAGGGAAACATTGGGTTGCATTTTAGGTCCAAAAACAATCTGGTCTGGTATGGAGGTGATCTGGAGGTGGTGTGAATGTGCCCTGAGTCTGGGCTAGAAGCAGACAAATCTGGGGATCCTAGAAAAAAGGAGTGTTAAATTGGAAGCTTTGCTTTTACTGTGACTGCTATAAGGACTACAGTAAGACAGTAATTTGATGTAACATTGTAGCTATGAACTTGTGTTTACTTTCTGCAGCAGTCTATGGACTTTACTGTAAAAGTGAAGCCACCTGATCAATGTACAGGCTGGCAAGATGCGACTCTCCCCATCCACAAGCCCCAATCTCACCTACTTTACTGTCAGCCTGGGACCTCAAAAAGCACCCTATGAGTGGCAAGTGAGTGAACCAATAAATTCTCAGCTTGGGCAGTGCAAGTGCTCTGATAAAAGAAGGGGGAGCAGGGTGGTAAGTACAGGAATCTTGGCTTGACTGGGTAAGTGGAAATGTACTGGGTAGTAATAGTAATACAAGAGGAAGTTCAGTATTGGCCTACATGGGCATGAGAAAAAAGCATATTGGTGCCAGTGGAGTAAAAATGTATAAATATCTAAAAAAATAGACCAGAAGAATTACATATTTAATATCTATCCAAGGGACAGTCTACATCCCACTGACATCAGTTTAAGGGTCAGTCTTTCTCTCACTGACATCAATGTATGGATATTCTGACTCTGATTCTTGTGATAGCGACTTATCCCTTGCTGAGACCTCTATGCTTGCCCTTTATAAGCAGATACAATCACTGAGGACAATCCTTATCAGATAGCTGAAACCAATACCTTTTCCATCCACAAAGGTGCTTGATTCTGTACATCACGTTTACAGCAGACAACTGGATACAGCAGATGAATGAATTGCGGTATTAAAGCGGTCAAAAGATTATACTGTTCGAAGCATGCAATGCAGATTACATGTGTCCCTGTTACATGCAGATTACATGTGGCCCTGTTAGATGCAGCCATGACACAGGAAAACGCTACTCTGAAGAAGAAGGGCGGAGCATACACACAGGGGGACATGCATCACAGACGTGAGGGAAGGGAACACAGAAAAACATGTGCAATACCAGAAAAGACCACTAGATGGCAGCACATGAGTTAACCATGGAATAGCTATGAGAAAATGGTTTAGGGAATAAACTCTATAAAAATTATAATATCACACTAACATGAATAATAACTGTGGCTGTAAATACAACTATTGAGGCGGCACAATGGAACTGTCTTCATCTGACACCAATTTAAAGTGACTCTGTCACTACCGGGTCCATTGAACACAATGAACACCCTGTAAAAAAAGAGGCAAAATACATAGGGGGAATTTATCAAAACTGGAGCAGACAGAATCTGGAGCAGTTGCCCATGGCAACCAATCAGTATCTCTCTTCAGTAATGCTTAGGTAAGATTTGAAAATGAGACAGAGAAGCTGATTGATTACAGTGCAAATCTGCTCCAGATTTTGTCTGCTCCAGTTTTAATAAATTCCAGGGGGGCCAGTGTGTTGAAACAATGCAGTAATGCTTTACTTCTCCCCAACCACTTTAGTTATTTAACCCTTTTGGGGTTACAGGGTCACTTTAAGAGTCTGTTTTTACCTCCACCAAAGTATGGGAGAGTCTTCATCCTACTGACACTAATTAAGGTGGTCTGTATTCCTCTTTCTTACAGCAATGTGAAGGTCACTTTTCAGGCCACCAACACCAATGTATTAGTATAGTCAGGCCCGGTGCTACCGCAAGGCAAAGCAAGCGGCCGTCCTGAGGGCGCTGCAGGGTGAGGGCGGAAAAAACAGGGCATTTTGACAAGTACTTGTACTTGTCAAAATTCCCCCGATGCTTGCGCTATGTTTTTTTTCCACTTACCTTCAGTGCGGGAGAGCAGCGGCGACTCAGTGCTGGTCCGGTGGGAGGAGCTCCAGGTGGGGTCCTAATTTAGCTGGCCAGCGACTGCCAGAGGATCCCGACAAGCGCGGCACCTCTGGCAGTCGCCGGCCAGCTAAATTAGGGCGCAAAAATGCAACTTTGCCTGTGTAGGCAAAAATCCTAGCACCGGCCCTGAGTATAGTCTTTTTCCCACAGGCACCAATTTTAGCGCTAGTATGTTGCATATTTCTGATTCATGCACTCTTTAAGATGTACTAAACTTTACATAATCCTGATGACTGCATTTGAATGCTATGTTGTATGTTACATAGTCTTGACTTCTGCACTCTGTACACCATGCTCTACAATACATACAGTATACCTGACCAAAGTGCTCATTTTCTCAACAGTTGATGGTTGCCAAGTAGTATGCAGAAAAGCAAATGTAATGTAAGAGTTCAGATTTTAAAAATTATCCTTTGTCACATGTTTTGTGTGTAGAAGGACTGCAGCAAATGTGTGCAGTGAATACACTGAACAGACATAAGTTCTATTGAAGCAACCCACTTTAAGCAACACCCACAGTACAGTGCAATTCAGCCATGCCCACCATTCATGTTGGCATGCTGTGTGCACCGCAGAGTTGCTCCCCTTTGCCTTTCACGATCCTAGCAGCACCTTTGTTGAGAATGAGGCAGGGGGAAATAAGTGAAGGTTTTATATACAGTATGTGTACACTACACTTCAGCTTTAATTATATTTAATACAACTCTTGTAATGCACAAAATTCCATACAAATATTGAAATGCAAAGTGATGAGAAAACCCTTATTAAGTTGATTTCCTATCACTTGCTGACTTTGTGACAATGGTTACCAGGACACATTGTGAGGGTGAAGCACTCCAGCAGGAAAACAGGCAACAATTTAAACCTGACAGAGGTTATAACACTTTTTCATTTTATTCTAAACTAGGAAAAAGTTTAAAATGTAAAAGATTTGGGATTTTTTTGGCTAATTAAATTAGATTAAATGGAAAGATTAAAATACAAATGTTGTAGGCAATGTACAGAACTTTAACCCATAAACTATTTCAGTGTGTGATATGTGCCCCTAAAAAATGTCTACATCTGTAGATTACTGCCACTGCTAATCAGGAATAAGAGAGAGTGCAAGTTTTTTATTTGCTGGCAAAATAGGTAAAACAGTAAACTAATATGTATTTCAACTGTGTATCTCTCAGTTTGCCCCGAGTTTCATTTTACGTCCATATTTGTTTTGGTAAAGCAACAAAAATATCTGTATAGTGTAATTTACTGGAAAGTCTTTTATGGTCATAAAACGGAAATAATGGGCTGCAAGTAAATTAATATTTAATTTTGACTTGTTAGTCATTTATCTTTACCTGACTATATGTTCTGACACATGTTCGGAGCTTTCCATGTCATGTAGATATTTTAATATATAATGACAAGGCAAAGCAAGCGGCCGTCCTGAGGGCGCTGCAGGGTGAGGGCGGAAAAAACAGGGCATTTTGACAAGTACTTGTACTTGTCAAAATTCCCCCGATGCTTGCGCTATGTTTTTTTTCCACTTACCTTCAGTGCGGGAGAGCAGCGGCGACTCAGTGCTGGTCCGGTGGGAGGAGCTCCAGGTGGGGTCCTAATTTAGCTGGCCAGCGACTGCCAGAGGATCCCGACAAGCGCGGCACCTCTGGCAGTCGCCGGCCAGCTAAATTAGGGCGCAAAAATGCAACTTTGCCTGTGTAGGCAAAAATCCTAGCACCGGCCCTGAGTATAGTCTTTTTCCCACAGGCACCAATTTTAGCGCTAGTATGTTGCATATTTCTGATTCATGCACTCTTTAAGATGTACTAAACTTTACATAATCCTGATGACTGCATTTGAATGCTATGTTGTATGTTACATAGTCTTGACTTCTGCACTCTGTACACCATGCTCTACAATACATACAGTATACCTGACCAAAGTGCTCATTTTCTCAACAGTTGATGGTTGCCAAGTAGTATGCAGAAAAGCAAATGTAATGTAAGAGTTCAGATTTTAAAAATTATCCTTTGTCACATGTTTTGTGTGTAGAAGGACTGCAGCAAATGTGTGCAGTGAATACACTGAACAGACATAAGTTCTATTGAAGCAACCCACTTTAAGCAACACCCACAGTACAGTGCAATTCAGCCATGCCCACCATTCATGTTGGCATGCTGTGTGCACCGCAGAGTTGCTCCCCTTTGCCTTTCACGATCCTAGCAGCACCTTTGTTGAGAATGAGGCAGGGGGAAATAAGTGAAGGTTTTATATACAGTATGTGTACACTACACTTCAGCTTTAATTATATTTAATACAACTCTTGTAATGCACAAAATTCCATACAAATATTGAAATGCAAAGTGATGAGAAAACCCTTATTAAGTTGATTTCCTATCACTTGCTGACTTTGTGACAATGGTTACCAGGACACATTGTGAGGGTGAAGCACTCCAGCAGGAAAACAGGCAACAATTTAAACCTGACAGAGGTTATAACACTTTTTCATTTTATTCTAAACTAGGAAAAAGTTTAAAATGTAAAAGATTTGGGATTTTTTTGGCTAATTAAATTAGATTAAATGGAAAGATTAAAATACAAATGTTGTAGGCAATGTACAGAACTTTAACCCATAAACTATTTCAGTGTGTGATATGTGCCCCTAAAAAATGTCTACATCTGTAGATTACTGCCACTGCTAATCAGGAATAAGAGAGAGTGCAAGTTTTTTATTTGCTGGCAAAATAGGTAAAACAGTAAACTAATATGTATTTCAACTGTGTATCTCTCAGTTTGCCCCGAGTTTCATTTTACGTCCATATTTGTTTTGGTAAAGCAACAAAAATATCTGTATAGTGTAATTTACTGGAAAGTCTTTTATGGTCATAAAACGGAAATAATGGGCTGCAAGTAAATTAATATTTAATTTTGACTTGTTAGTCATTTATCTTTACCTGACTATATGTTCTGACACATGTTCGGAGCTTTCCATGTCATGTAGATATTTTAATATATAATGCAAATTACATGACATCACTTCCTGTTTTGAAATTGCTCATACAATATAAAGATAGAGAAGATGTTTTACAGGTTATTATTGAATTGTATAGTTACCAATTAAAACAGAGGAATAATGAAGACCTTCATAATCCTTTTTCTATCATTAACATGGCTGTCAGGTGAGATATCACAGGGCATTTTCTCTTTGATAGAATATGTCTCATAATAAATCAGAGTTTGATCACTAGTAATAATGATATTTCCCATTGTTCCTGTATATTTTCCAGGTGTCCTGTCTGATCAACTTGTCCAGTCTGATCCAGCAGTGATAAAGCCGGGGAACTCCCATACACTGACCTGTCAGGGTTCAGGAGGATTCACCTTTGGTAGCAATTATATGGGCTGGATCAGACAGTTCTCTGGTGGAAAGTTACAATGGTTGTGTTATATTGGCAGTGGTGGGGATACAGGCTATCATGATGATATTAAAGGGAGATTCACAACCACTAGAGATAACAACAATAACAAGATGACTCTGAAAATGGACAACATGAAAACTGAAGACACTGCCGTGTATTACTGTGCAAGATACGCACACTGATAGAAAATCTATCTTTCCTTCAACAATAACTAGTACAGTATATCCCTTCTTCATGTTATCAGTAGGTGGCAGCACATCCATTTAATGACCGGACACAATAGATAGAAATAGAAAACACATTTTGAAGTTGTCTCTCTCTGTGTAAGGTACAGTACAGAGTGAAGGGAGGGTTTTTCATGCACTCAGAGCTGCAGGAAGAAAGGTGCAGGCATGTCTTGCAACTCTATGGAGATACAGGGACTGTCCATCTTCACAGTTTTGACAACCACACACAGACGGTGTACGGATCTGAATGCATTATGTCTGTGTCCGAGGCTGTACATCATCTGTGTGTGGTTGTCAAAACTTGGAGCTGTGTAAAGCCATGTGTGATGATGCACAGCTCCCTCATCTCCATACAGGTATATAAGCTGCCTGCACACTACTTCTTGCAGCTCCGGTCCCATCAAAAAAACATCCCTTTAATCTGTATGAAGTAACACACCCCACGTGATTGATGTCTTAACCACTTGCTGACCAGGTGTTTAGACCTCCTTCCTGTCCAGGCCATTTTTCAGTATTCAGCGCTGTGGTACTTTGACTGACATTTATTCCGTCATGCAACGCTGTACTGAAATTAATTTTATACCATGTTTTAGGGACAGATAGAGCTTTCTTTTGGTGGTATTTAATCACCACTGGGGTGTTTTATTTTTTATTATATTAAGGAAAAATTACTGAAAATGTTGAAGAAAAAGTTTTTTTTTACATTGTTATAATTAGGGATGCACCGATACAAGCATCGGTATCGGCGGCGATACCAAGTAAGTTTATAATATATAAAAAAAAGACATTGAATAATGAAATGAAAGGAATATTTAGATCATGCCATTGCTAACTAAGGCTTGTATCCCC
>NW_017307984.1:13678-16206 GCF_000935625.1 Nanorana parkeri
AAAAAAATCATGCACTGCGATGCGTTCTAACAACGCACTGCAGCGCATGTGCATGGCGTACACCTCAATATGTGTATGTTATGTCGGGGGAGGGACGGGTTGTGCTTTTTTTTAAAAAAAATTTGTACACATTTTTTTTTTACATTTTCCTATTTCTTTTTTAATAATTTTTTTTAGTTTTTTACTGTTGGGGGTGGCTACGGTGAAATCTCTGGGGTCTAAATAGACCCCTGACATTTCCCTTTTGAAATAGAAAAAGAAATTGAGGACATAAGTCCTCAATTTCTTTTTCTGCAGCCCCAGCACTCAATGAATGAGAAGCCTCAGTACAGAGGCTTCTCATTCAACTGAGCTGGCCAGCTGGAAGCACTTTTGTAGGTCCGTATGCCATACGTCCTTGGCAGCGAAAGGGTTAAAAGCTTTTACCGCTCATCAGTTTAGTGTTATCAGTGATTGATGGCCCTAGAATTATTGCTCTCACTGCGATGTTCGCGGCGATATGTAACATGTGCGGCATAATGGGCGCAATTGTCGTTTTCGCACGTATGCGCAGCCGACGCATGTATGTATGGGTGGGGACTTTTAAAAAAAAATTTGTTTTTTTTATTCTTTTTCATGTGTAACTTTAAAAAATTTTGGGGAACCTTCATTTTTTTTTTACCTTTTTTTTAAACTTAACTTTATTCCCATCATATAGGGGGATAAGAAACCCCGCTATGTGATAGCAAAGAGGATGTGACAGGTCCTCTTTATGGAGACATCAGGGGTCTCCAAGACCCCTAATGTTACCTAGGACCCCCTGAAGAAGCAGAGATCTGCTTCATCAGCTTCTCTCCAGCGTCTGAAGCTGGAGAGTGACATAAGAATGCGGAAGTGATGTAATATACATCACTTCCGCATTCGGACAGTGAAGAGGGGACCGGAGGGAGCACGTGTATCGATCTCCCTCTGATCCCCTGTTACAGAGGCACTATGCTGGTCCCGGGCTCACACCGGGCACAGCGGAGCCAATTGCTTCTTTGCCCTCAGTACCCTCCCCCACTAAGCAGGATATTCAGGAACAGAGGATACCTTCACCGACTTGGCAGAGGGGATAAGAGACCACAGTTGAGTGTGGGGACAGGAAGCACAGAAAGCTACTGGGCATTTTTTACCTTATTGCAAATATCATCACAAACATCCAATCAGCTGATGGACTCACCTTTAAATATTTTCTGTCGGAAGCTCTTGTCAGCAGTGATCTTCAGCAAGACAACTTGCCCCGCCCTCCCTCCCTTGTTGCGGCTATCCTTGTTGGGGGTATTGTCGCCCACATACTGTATGTGGGTGGACAGTGTTTGGTATTATATTGGACCGGTGATAAGATTATGGCTTTGTGACTGAGCTAATTTATGTTTGAAGTTTAAGTGGTTTTAAAATTAGTTTATGGCTAAAGCCATGTATTGAATGTTATTGGAGTAATAAAAAGAAAATCCTCTTAACCCCAATAAAGGGTCGTGGCCATTTTTTTTCCCAATATTCTAGGTGTGTAGTGTCAATTTATTTCATGAATGTTTTGTATTTACAGTCGGTATGTGGCTGGCTCTGGAGTCTGCAACCCCATGCATTAAGGTAAAAAATGTCTTGCCTTTAGTACTACTTTATAATACTGACCATAGACAAATAATTTTTGGATTTTACAGATCTGAATACAGCACAGATTTACTGATCTTTACGCACTGTCTGCATGGGCCCATAGAACACATAGCGAACACAGTGAGGGGAATTTATCAAAACTGGAGCAGACAAAATCTGGAGCCCATAGTAACCAATCAGCTTCTCTCTTCAGTTTGTTCACTTAAGAGTTGAAAATGAAAGAGAGAAGCTGATTGGTTGCCATGCACCGCTGCTCCAGATTTGATAAATTCCCCTCAGTGTTTGTTGCAGCCACTTCAATAAGCTCCTATGAAAGCTTATTGAAGAATATTGTCAGTTTGAAGCTCATTTTTACCAATCACGTTGCGATGATGTGTGGTGAACGCATGTTTTACTACAATGTGGAGTAATGCAGGTTATGTGTGTTGGTGCTATAATGATATTCATTGGGAATGGCACCCTAAGTCCAGCCTTAGCTTTAAAACGCACAGTGCAGCACAAAATATGTTGCACTGTAAAGAGATACAGATTGGACTGTTTTAAAACAAACCCCTAATAAAAGTATGAAAAGTAGTAGTGAGGGGGGTTTATCTCTAGTGTTTGTATAAAGTCATTCAAGAGAAGGCAGACACATTGACACAAACTGGCTTCTGTCAAGTTATTTTTAAAAAAATGTAATTAAAATTCAGTCTTACCATCTTTCCCACAGTTGTAACAAGTAATTTCCTGTGTTAAAACGGAATACTCCCAATATTATGGAAACTTGCATCTCCACGAGCTTTAAAGCTGCATCAGCTACCTTGAGCCCACCATAATTTCCTGTCTGGATGACCTCCATCATTCACTTCTCCCCCCCCCCCCACCGCCCCCGGAGGCTGACACCTAGTCCGCAC
>NW_017307984.1:16694-21735 GCF_000935625.1 Nanorana parkeri
CCTGTATTGTTCTTACCCCCCCTCACAGCCATAAGGTTTCTCTGCCATTAATCATTTTGCTACCGAGCTTTATGTGAAATAGCACATCCCCGGCATCCCTTTAGACATGCCTGCAACCAGTTACACAATCAGCAGAGTGCACAGCTAAAGTTTGCAACACCCTGTGGCCAACAGGTAGAACCAGGCACATGTTAAGGGATCTTGGGGATGTGTTCTTTCATATAATTCTTTAAAAAAAGATCTGAGGCAGAATGGTGTGATGTTTAATGGTGTGAAAGGCCCCTTAATGACATCACTGGATCACAAAACAGGCATTTTATGAAAAGCAAAATTAATTACGTTGATCATCATGGACACTCAAGACAAGCAATCCCATTCATTTATATGGTCCCTGTATACATGTGAGCATTTTGTTGCAAGCAGAAAAACACTTCTTGCTGGAAAAAATACATGAGCTACTTTTTGGCAGATTACAGCGCTTTCTGGTCCTATAGACTTCAATGGGAAACTTTCTGAAAAAATCCAGCTGGTTGAATTGTTGGTGTGGTTTGCCAGTAAAGCACACCTTCCGTAAATGATAATGTATTCAATATGCATCTAAAAGCAAGGAAAACCAACATGAAAACACAGTGGTATGAATGTAGCCTTACATAGTTACATAGTATTTGAGGTTGAATAAAGACATACTGTAAGTCCATCAAGTCCAACCTATTAGAAACATTTTGTCCATTAAGTATGTGGCAAAATATTTTATATCTTGTTATTTATATTTAAGCAAAGGTGAGTCAAATTCAGACTGTAATGAAAACTGCTCAGAAATAAAAACGACCTTAATTGTATAAATTGGACCATTTCTCAATTTCCTATAACTTTCTTTTGGAGCTATAACCTTGAAACTCCTCCTGCAGATAGATTTAAAGCTGGGGCACTTTCACTAAGTTCCCATGTGAGACCTGGGCCACTCTAGTGAACCAGACAGAAATACTATATGTGTAATAATAAAAACAGAGTCATGTGCAGTATTAAAGGATGTAATTTTATCTCCTTAAAATTCCTTATTATAGTAGAGCAGTAGTGATGTGTGGGCTTGTGAGCTTGATCCCTCTAAGCTGCTTGACAAGAAAACATCTAGGGAACTCAGGAGGACTGGGCTGGCATTCATGAGGGCATTTGTCTCCTGGACCAGTACAAATATTATACTGGGAGCCAGTGGCGACTCTAGGAACAATATGTAGGGGGGGCACATAAAATACAACAGTCAAATCTGGGGGGGCACTAATAATTTTCATTGCATGTCGATACAAAGATCTTTCATTTATAGCATTGCACCCGGGATCACAACCTCTCTCCCTTCCCCTCCCCCCTTCCCCTCAGAACTCCTGTGGCACCTGGAGAAGTGCTCCGACAGTTCACACTTCACAGACTATGTATTCACATGCCCTGCACCTCCACCTGGGACCAGGAGCAAGTGTTAAAAAACGATCGTCCTCTAAGAGCAGAGGGAGAACTTACTGTGAGGAGCTTCACACACTGCATGACAGGCAGGCTCACAGCTACGGCCACATTGCGGGCTCAGCAACTTCAAAGTCAGCAGCAGGGGGGCGGGGCTGACAATACAGCTACATCCAGATCTCTACAGACAGCAGCCGCTGGAGCTGCTCGTATACTAGCACCAGCACTGGAGCCACTGCACTGCTGCTTAATTCAGCGGGGGGGGCACTTGGAAGAAGAAAGTCTTCCATCATTGATTTTCCCCTGTGACTGAGATGTAAAGTGACCTTATGCAGAGAACTGCAAAGGAAGTCAGTGATAGAAGTACACAAGACTGTGAATTATGGTGCACTCATTTGGAACGGATCAGAGTGATAAGGACTATTTGCGATGCTGTCATAGCATTTTATTTAATTTTATTTAGAGGAGTCCACATTATTTTCAACCAACAGCGGGTATCTTGTTCATCGAATAAAGCACTTCCTCATCTACAATTAATACCTTACAATCCCCATTAATTAGCATAAATATGTGAAAAGGTGTGTTACAATAAACTATGTTCTCAAGACAGCATGTTGACCATGGTCACCGATCACTGAGGTGCTGCAGCACACTTTGCCTTGTACACTTTCTTTACCCCACTAAAACTTGTCCATACCATAGGGCTAATTAGCTGTGTTTGCCTGCAAGTGGACACTGGATGTTATACAGGGAAGTCAAGCTTTCTTATTTTTTTAATAGCTTCTTTCCACTTCATGTCTTTTCACGTTCAGAAAACAGTAGATCAATTGATTGTAAAAAGTTTAAATAGGTACAAATCAAGGCAATAAGACAATTACAAACAATATTAATGGCATATCCCCCCTAAAAAACAAAACGCAAACACGGTAAAAGCATTTTATTCAATGCAATACAAGTTAAATACACCAGTGCTATGTTCGGCCCCAAACACATTCCAGAAAATCCTTAGGGAGCAGCATAGAGTAACTAACCTTTTCAGTTATATCCTTGCGGAGCAGCATAGAGTAACTTGCCTTTTCAGTTATATCCCTGGGGAGCAGCATAGAATAACTTGCCTTTTCAGTGTTGAATGCCAAACAAAAATTATTAAAGAGGGGCAAAAATACACACAAATTATACAACTTTTTGGAATATGCGTACAAAAAACAAAACAAAAAAAATACTTAAAGATAAAAACAGTTAAGCATTCTACTTGGCTTTTATGTATGTTGTCAAATAGACATGTGCACCGGCAAAAAAGTAATTTAGTTTCGTTTTGATTCAGATTTTGCGTTATTTTGTTTTTCGAGATTCGGGTCCGAAAGTCAATTTGTTTCGGAATTCGGATTTGGACGAAATTCATTAGCGGTAGTCTGTACGAAATTTTGTTTTGTTCGTTCGTTGCAGCAAAGTGACATTTGAGGGGGGAACAAAAAAAAAAATTATATATATATTTTTTCCCCTCAATAGTCACTTTGCTGCAACAAACGAACAAAACAAAATTTCGTACAGACTACAGCTAATGAATTTCGGAATCAGAAATTCGGATTTGTTTGTATGTTAAATCTGTAATTCGGAATTCTGATACATCCGAATCTGTGAAATATCGTCTGAATTTCAATTTGTAACAAAACGAATCGCACATGTCTATTGTCAAATAAAACTAGAGCATTGGGAAAGCACAGAGAAGAATCCATAGATGACCACAGCTTTCCAGCATCAGATTATTGGTGTTCCCATGTGAAATCCACAGACAGTAGGTGAGCCTAAATTCTTGGATGAAATAACAAAATGAAAAGTATGTGTCTATTGCTCCACAAGCCCAACTACACTAACATCCTGACCACAACCCCACAAAAAAACAACACATACAAAATATGCAAGTAAAACTTGTTTGTGAAATAATGCCCCTTTATCATAAGAGAACAACATGAAAAAGGCCTGGTAGGGCCTAACAGTTTATTTTGCTTCATAATGACCATATAATAACAAAAATGCTGCCACATGAAAAGCTGCTCTTGAAACAAAGGTCACATCTGCAGAAAAGGTAAGGATATGATACATTATGATGTTACATTACTTCAAAGTTATTTTAGAGTACTGTTTGCAAACTGATACCTACCTGCCAGAAATGTGGGGAAGGAAACAAACCATTGTGACCCTTATATAACATGGCCATAGGCACGGTATACAATGCTTGGCACAAAATCACCATGCCAAGGCAGAAATGAAGGTAATCTGTCACGTGGAAATGACATGAAGCCATCGCTACACATGTGCATTTCCAGAATAAAAATAATTGTTTTTGTTACCATGTTTTGGGTCCTAATTACATGGGGAAATATGAACTATAAGTGGACAAGAATTGTGACAATAAATGCTTTGCAATTACTCTCAGGAAAAGAGTGAAGTGCTATGGATTGGTGTTTCTATTCCTTTTACAGTGATTCCATCTTGAGCCACAATGTCAGCAAGAAGAAAAGTGCAGGAACAGATTGATTTGAAATTGGCCACCACAAATTAAAGAGAGGGGACAATTTTCTACACATGCACTTTGTGTGGCAGCTATCTAAGAGTGGGGATTATACTCCCAATGCTTCAATAGCATCCAATATTTGGAGACGCTTTAGAATAGAGCATGTTAAGTACTGCAGAGCAGGCAGGGCTTACACAGCAATATACTGCAATGAAGTGCTCCTGCTGATCCGCCAGAGTAACCCAGATATTTCTGTCCCCTAGCCAAAATGTACCACCGAAATAGGATCCACAACATACCAACACACCTTAGAGTTTTATAAATAGCTTTATTGATTTGTATTGATATAATTGTCATGTATTGCATGAAAGAACACAGTAATTAAAGAATATTCAGCAGAGCACATTAGGCATTCAGACACAGGGCAGTCAGTGCTGTCTCTCTGTTGAAAAGTGCAGCACTGAACTATCTCAAAAATTATCGTGAACTTCAAGTGTTTGATTACTAATGCCCAGTCCCAAAGGATCTCCAACACTCTACACTACTGGCCAGTAGCAATAGTCTAGGCTAGCCATCGTTGGGGCCCATGTTGTGCTAAAAAGATGAATTGCAGCAACAATAAACGGCCAAAGGCCTCTCACCACTCCCCAGATCAACCTTGTAGAGGTGGTCTGTCAGCAAGAAACGGGCGTCCCCTTTCTCTAAAGCCAACACCTTTGCTGAACCTGTAGTCATCTACGGTCTGCTTTTTCTTTGCAGACACTGTCAGGCCTCCCACAGATTGCTGGGCCTCATTGATCATTCACTGCACAGGCTCTGCCATTTGTCCAGACCGCAATATTCCTGCTGCATTGATGATGCGGCTCCAGGCTGAAGTCGATTGTCCAGTCTCTCTGAACACAGCAGGCCAGCCTGAAGTCTCTCTCTGTATGATGGCTTCTCTGCCTGCTCTCAGACAGTATTACACAAAGGGTCTGTGGCTCCTGTGTGTGACACACACCAGTGGCACAACCAGAGTTATGGGCACCCGGGGCAGAACTTTTTTTTTCCGCCCCCCTCCATCCATATATAAGC
>NW_017307984.1:23052-49526 GCF_000935625.1 Nanorana parkeri
GGAACTAAAAGTCCAAGCATGCCATCATTGTCCCTGTACAACCCCCCCTCACACACACACACACACATCACCCAGGGAACCGCAATATCTGTTTGTTGTACAGGGGCAATGAGGGCATGCTGAGACTTGTAGTTCCCTAGCTGATATGTTATGTTATGTTATGAAGCTGTATTAATTATTGTCCACCTGAAAGTACTACAATGCCGTTATAGAACAAAGAATAGAACATTTAAGTTTATCTATGTTTTATTCTATGTTCTATAATGGCATTGTATTAATTGTAAACTACAAGCGGCCAGTCCAACTGGGACTGGGCCCCTACCTTCACTGACCCACATGAGACCTATCACCCCAACACCTGATAGTGACTTACCACTTTGCCAGGGACCTCAAAAGGATCCCAACACCCTCACAACACCACCCCAACATCCAATACTGACCAGTGCCACCTGCTATACCCAGGAAAGGAACCTGATCTCCGCCCGACTGACACAGGTCTTTCAACCCTTCAGAAGTGAGTCGGAGACTGTGGGAGCAGCCTGAGTGAGGAGTGACACTAATGTGAGACTTCTCCCCCGCCCGGCTCCCACACACCAAGAGACCCCGCCTGCACAGAACGAGAGACCTCGCCTCATCCTGCCTCTACCCCTACCTGCTTCACGCCCCTGTTCGCCGGCCGGGCCCCGCTTGTAGTAGCGTATGGCCAGTTTTAGTGAGGGACACTAACGCTTGCAAGGTAATAAATTGATTCAATCGAGAGGTCACGGTTTTGTGAATGGATCGCAACTGCGGATGAGAAGTAGGGTGTTATCTCCAGCTTTAGTTCAATAAGAGTATAACTGAAAGTCTATGCAAGAGTATTTCTTTTTACAAACGTCAAGTTGCACATTTCCAAATTATAGCAATATAAGGAGATGATACTTGCCATTAGTTGCTCTGTATGTAAAGCTTGCTCCTCCAGATGGCAGCTGGTAGTTGTTGAGTGGTTGTTCTGGTGTACTGTGTCTTTAAGGAAGCGAGTCCAGAGTGCCGAGAGCTGGGCTGAGATATCCTGCAACAGGGTCCGGCTGTTTCCCTTTCACCCAGCGTAGTATGCAGAGGGAGGTAGAGTGCTGGAGATTGTCTCTCTCCAGGCAGGGGATCCGACAGGCTGCAGATCACACAGGCAGACTACCACGTCGGGAACAGCCAAGGGACAGGACGGAGCAATAGAGAGAGTTGTAGCCAGCCGGGAAATGCTCAGCGCTTTAGGTATACGGAGACACTGAGCATTTCAAATCTCCCGGCTTTATGGGGGCGGCTGCGGCGGAACGGAGTCACGCCGAGGGAGTGGGCGGAGCCGAACACCGCTCTGAGGACGCGGACAGGTGAGTCTCTTACAGACACATGCCGTGGCATAATAACCGGACGGCGCCCCCCTCATATCTAGACCCGGGGCAGCCGCACCGGCTGCCCCCCCCCAGTTGTTACGCCACTGACACACACACACACACACACCTCTTCAAATGGTTCTTCCGGACTGAGCGCACTCTGCTGTCTCATCCCCACATCCCCCTCCTCTCTTCACACACAGCCTCCAGGGAATTGCAGTCCCCACATTCTTACAGCACAGCTTATCCCCGATTCCGAACTGCAATTCCCACAAGTCTCTGTGTCACAAGCTGTGCACAGGTCAGTTAACCATCTACAATCAGTATATTAGTTAGTCAGGTAGCATACATATAAACAGGAGCTACAATAGAAATAAAAAATTAACAAAACAAACAAGCAGAATCAGTAAACATGCCTGCTGGTTTGAGGTTCTAAGAAGATGTATCTGTTATGTGTTAAGTTTATGTCCCATTGGGGAGATTTCCTACACTTCCTGTACCAGAAGCACAAGAAGAAAATATTTCCACAGTGTGGACAAATGACCTCTTAAACAGCTGCTACCAGTACAGGTATCCCCACAGGAAGACTTCACCACACCTACTGTTTCAGTGATGGTTTAATAATGATATTTGTACAAGTACCCAATACAGTACCCAAGGGTTGCTTGTCATATGTCATTTTTACCTGAATGATTCAGGAGGATAGTAGGTACATTCAGGCCTACTTTCACACTAGATCATCTGGAATAGAGATGGTACATTTCTCTGCTCTCTGTTAGAACTGAAATAATGCCCCATTAGATTTGTGCTCAAACTTCTAGTACTAAAGACCAGTCACTGCTGTTCTCTACTGTTGTGTAGGATGACTGGTCTTGCATCTACCCTCCTCTTAGTTTTCTGCAAGCGGCCTGTAGTGGGTACCCACTAGAGACGGCAGCTCATTGGCTGCTGGTTCTGTTCATTCGAAGATTTTCCTTTGATCAGCTGACCGAGGGATGCCGGTATTCACACATTTTAACATAATCATAACATAATCCCGCCCAGTTTTTCGGCGGTGGAATGTGTGACCAGTCACGTTGTCACACATTTTAACGTAATCACGCCCATTTTTTCCGGGGGTTAAAATATGTGACCGGCAAAAGGTGAAGAATTCCAACGCTTTCTCAGCTATTCCGGGTCAGATCGGCATCGCAGATGGTATGTGCAGGAGAACCAATCTGCCCTGGAACAGCTGATCAGTCCTGAAATGTCACTTCTATCCGACTTGGCGCGTACGATCTCACATTCCACCCCACTCACAAAGTCGGATAGAAGTGACATTTCAGGACCGATCAGCTGTTCCAGGGCAGATCAGTTCTTCTGCACATACCATGTGCGATGCCGATCTGACCTGGAACAGCTGAAAAAGCTTGGAATTCTACACCTTTTGCTGGTCACATATTTTAACCTAGGAAAAAAATGGGCGTGATTACATTAAAATGTGTAACCACATGACCGGTCACACATTCCAACCAAGTCGCAATCTTTGATAGAACACTGTGCACATTTCAGCCAGCATGAACCGTCCAAAATTTGTATAGTGTATGGCCAGCTTAAAGCCATAATTATACTGATATGTTCTAGTTAAACATACTGGGGGAATGCATCAAAGCTGGAGAGAACAGAATCTAATGCAGTTGCCATTGCAGTTTATATGTTTTGTGGATATTAAAGAAAATATTTAAATAATGCTTTTGTGCCCAGATTGCGGCATTAATTCTGCTATACAAACACATAAATAAATGTATTCTTTACTATCAGCTGTGTATATACTGCTGTAACCCAAAAGGAAAAAAAAATGATAGTGCGTGCTATTCAGGTTACTGTGTACTGAAAGTATTTTATTTCAGTTTATTTGTAATATTCATTGTTATAATACATAGTATTTGGTCCTATGATAACTTAGGGTTGCACAAAAGAAATGGGTTGTCTGATATTTTTCAGATCAACTGTATACACTATAATTATCTTAATGAGGCATTGCCATGCTCACCTACTTCTAGAAATGCTAGTTTACTGGCTGTGCCTGATTTAATTACATTAATTTATAATCCCTCATCAAGCATGCAGTAAATGAGCGTCAGAATGAATTGCATCTTTCTCTGTTCCAGGTCAGAGGCTCAGAGCATTGACGCTAAAGGATCAGAATGATGGCCAAGGAAATTACATTTTCAAAGGAGAGTTCAGCAAAGACATTCTCTAATGACAAAATCCTTTTTAACAGAAATACATAAAATAATAAAGACAGACCATTTATATACACATTGTTGCTTTGTTTAGCTGTGTGATTTGTGCCCACACATTCTGATACAAACTCATATAAGTACAGCAGACACATATATTTATGATGCTATGTAAATTACATGATGTAATTTCCTGTTGTGAAATCTCTCATAGAATATAAAAGGTATTTGATATTTGTACGCATCAACTAAGTGCAAACATACAAATTATTCACAATGATGAAGACATTACTGAGCCTCTTTATAGCAGTGATATGGTTATCAGGTGAGACTTCTCTAAAGGTGAAAAGTCACTGAATCCAGCCAAAGTGATACTTCGCACAGATGTGACATTGTTTTGTGTATTTTCAGGTGTCCAGTCTGCAGAACAACTTACCCAGTCTGACCCAGTGGTGATAAAGCCGGGGAACTCCCACACACTGACTTGTAAAGCTTCTGGATTCACTTTCAATAGCTTCTGGATGTGCTGGGTGAGAGAGTTTAGAGGAACATTACAATGGATAGGTGATATTAGTGGTAGTGGGGGTACCATACGCTATCATGATGATTTTAAAGGAAGATTCACAATCTCGAGAGATAACAATAATGACATGCTAAATCTGAAAGTGGACAACATGAAAACTGAAGACACTGCCGTGTATTACTGTGCAAGAGACACACTGATATAAAACATCTCTGAGATGGAACAAAAACTCATCTATCCATCTCTCATGTAATCAGTAGGTGGCAGTAGAAACATCTAAAATGAAATCCTAGCTCTATAAAAACATTTATATTTGCACATGTGTCATCCTTTATTGCCTTGCTCTGCTTATCCCTCTTCCTATGAGATATGTCCCTGGACAGTACTGGATGTCTTCAGGAAAACAGACCGTGGGTATGAGGAGAGAGTGGAAAGTGTGAATGACAGAAAAAAAAAAAGGGGGTTATTAAAAACTGGAGTAGACAGAATCTGTAGCAGTTACCAATAGCAGCCAATCAGCTTCTCCGTTTCATTTTAAATTTTAACTGAATAAATTGAAAGGAGAAGCTGATTGGTTGCTATGGGCAACTGCTCCAGATTCTGTCTGCTCCACTTTTTATTAATCCCCCCAATGTAACAAATCAGACAAACACATCTGTGACAGTCTGTGAAAATACTAGGTATATGATGGAAAGACAGTGGGAAAATGAAGAGTGATGGGGTGGTGGAGAGAGATCCCCTTCTTCGCAGTCTGTTGTGTTGTATTATATGACTAGTGTACAGGAGGTGAGCACATACACAACAGCTTCTATGACACTAGTGAGCACTTTAATACAAAGGACTGCATCAGCAATACAAACTTGAAGTGTGTGTGTTTTGTGACACAGGAGGATATTTTGAATGTAGCCTAAGGGTAAGACTTGCATGGATCACATAATTAGAACATTTCAATTACAATTCGGAAACTTTATACAAAACTTTTGTTCAACCGAAATTGGAATCTGGTTAATATGGAAGTTGTCTAAAAAAGGACACTAACCGCTACATTTCCATATAGTGCATGGCTGTTATTGATTCTTTATATTTCAGTTTAGTAGGAATACATTGTATAACATATGAAAAAAGTTACAGTATAATAACACGGGTGCCTGTATGATTGATTATAACATGGTATACAACAGGTGGCAGAACCATGTCCCTTTATAATTCCCTGTAATAGGAATATAGGATTGTGTAACACACACACACTTTCCCTTCATTGTTTTTGGGGGGTTTTTGGTACATAAAGACAACATTGTTCCACCAGGAAAGAATAATGCCTATCCACCATGAATACAACATTTGGTTGGCATAAAAAATAAATAATTAAAAAAGCTCCAAAGAAGTGAGTTGGAGTAAGCACAAATTGAGCATGGAAAACATAATGAACAATTGCATAAGCACACATTACTTTTAGGGCCCACTCACAATTGGTTAAATGTGCACAATACTGTGTGTTACTGCAACATATGGCGATGCACCTGCTCTATCTACATGCCATTCAAGCTGCACTGCTAAAAATGGTCAGGGTGGATATTTTCCTCTGTTGTTGTGCATTGGCAGACTATCCCCACTCTGATTGTGGAGTATGGCTCCATGCAATTTTATGAAGAATCATGCCGCAGAAACAGCCCGCATAATTCTTAGAAATACACTATACAGCAATGCAAAATACTACTTTCAGCTATAGAGGACTACAAATCCCATCAATACATCATACAGCAATGTAGAATAATACCTTCAGCTATAGAGGACTACAGGTCCCAGCAATACATTATACAGCAATGCAAAAAAATAGTACCGTATATACTTGAGTATAAGCCGTGGTACCTAATTTTACCACAAAAAAACTGGGAAAAAGTATTGACTCGAATATAAGCCGAGGGTTGAGATATACGGTATATGAATTTTCTACATATTCTTTGCTGCTGCTCTGCTCCGAGGTGTCAGCCTGATGTCTTTGTCAGAGGGTCTCAGGAGGGGTGTGGAGGGTCTCAGCAATGGGAGAAGGTCCCCAGAAGGCTGCCGCGATGTCATCAGCATGCATGGGACCTAACACAGCCAAATCAATTTGAAAAATTAAAGTGCCAGTATTGTTTTTTTTTTTAGTTCTGCAGTCTCCCTCTCCCGCCTATGGCAGTTGAGGTTGGCAAAGGCAGGGGCAGACTGACAACACAGTACTCCGCCCACATACAAGCCCCACCCATATATACATTCCTGCACCCCCTGCATCCCTCTTCCTACACTGTTCACCTCTGCACCCTCTGCATCCCTCTTCCTACACTACTTCATCTTACATTGGTAACACTCCCTCCCCCTACTCTCTGCTAAGCTCTCACCCACACACACACACAGGAATCTGTTCATTTTGATTATGTGTTTCCCTTATGAACACTTTGCCAATAGTAAAATTGTAAGTAGCCCTTGGGAGCAGACTTTCCATTTCTCAATAATGGAAGTCAGAGGCTCAAAAACCTTTGAAGCTACAGAAAGATGAGGAATTAGCATTTGAAAGTATTTGAAAACGTAACCCACATGTTATTCATTTTTAGTAACAGTACCCAAACATTGTCAGAGAATGTCATATTTCACAGTGTGATTTAGGAGGACAGCAAGTACATTCGGTGCGGCTTTCACACTAGACCATTTAGTACAGAGATGATAAATCTCTGTCCTCCCTCTTTAAACACAAATTCATTTGTCACATTAGTCCTTCCTTTACAACTGAACTTCAGGATAAGCAAATATTGTCTAAATACAAACAGCAAATTAATTTTTTCCACTTCCTGGTTCACTTTGTCACAGATGATGTAATGTGCCCAAGCATTGCATCCTGGGAAGGTTACTTCAGCAGAGCATTGCTGGAAAATTGGATCTGTAATCTCATGAGATCTCAGGGAAAGGCATTTTCTCTCCTGAGATGATGTGCATTGGTCACATGTCCTAGTCGCATGTGACCCCATTCCAGGAAGTAAAGGGAAATCTAGTAACCTGTCCTTAAATAAAATATCCACTGTAAGAAGAATGGGGAGGAAAAGAAAAATAAGGTATTCAAACTTGCCCTGATGTTCAGCCATCTCTTTCCTGTCAGCAGAATCTTTTCTACATAGGGTATATCCCACATTTTCGAGTTTCCAATGCTCCACTTCAGGTCTCTTGACTAATGTCCCCTCCCCAACCCCCAATCTTTTTCTGTAGCTTTTGCACCCATCACTCATTAACACTCTCCCACAGTTTCTGTACTTCAGTCCTCTCTTTTGACTGTTTAGGAGCATAGTCATAGACGGTCTTAACACTATTAGGAACATACCCAAAAATTGCCCCCCATAGGAACTCCCCTCATAAAAGACACAAGCACTGTTTTTCACCAGACTGGCAAGGCCACAGTTTTATTGATATGTATTCAAAAATTAAATCCAACAAAAATATATTTCAGCAGATGGATAACTTGCAGTTGACAACCCAATACTAGTGGCAAACACAGATGCATTCTGGGCATCTAACTTAACATGGTGTCAAGGCCAGAGCAGACATGCAAACTAAACAAAGTCCAATCAGTGGATCAGTCAGTTACCTTTTCAGTGGAAAAGTAAGACCTCACCATTAAAGCAGTGACAAAGTTAATATGGGGCACTTTAATATATTTAAACCAGTCACTCTCAGGACTGGCAGCTTGCTGCTGCTATATTGTTGCCGAGAACTCATGCTGCATTCTTCATATAGTAAGTTACATTTCATTTTTGCAGCTAGTTATTTTATTTACATCCTGTACAATACAGGTTTGGGTGTATAATAATTTAAACTTTTTTTGCCACAGATTACTTTGGGGGTTGTAATATTTCTGAGTCAACCTAAACTATATACAATATTTGAGGTATATTTGGGTTGTTCATTTTAACTTTGTTATCGGTTCATTTTGTATTTTAAATATATTGATCAAAGGCTGGCAACTTTCATTTTAGTTATTTAGAAACCTTTAGATTAACCCCTCATGACAGGAATGTATAATAAATTCTTATATTGTCCTGATTTATAAAGGTATATCATATTCTGGGATTTATTTTGGGAGTTATAGGTCACAAAATACAAGGATCAAAAACACATTTTTAGTGTAGAACAATTTTAGAATGTGATATGTTCGTCAAATTATCTTTAATAGCCTCCTCGGCACTATATTTTCTTATAATTTTATTAAAACATTTTTTTTTTAACTTTGATTTTAAAACTAGGGATGTTCAGATAACATGTACCGTACTTGTAACAAATACAAGAAACATTCAGACGTTAGGAGGCAGCTGTCATTTGTAAGGAGCATATGGAGCTCCTAGGATTTGTGAATCCCTGTATAAAATGTATAATTTCGTTTTCATAAATATAAGGGATGCACCGATACCATTTTTTCGAGTAAAAGTACTGATACTTGTCCAAGTACTCACAGATACAAGTACTGATACATTTGTTTGACATGTGACAGTTTTTCTAAAACAATACAGACTAATGAGTTCAGGACAGTGATGGAGCACCAAAGCCAGGTCCCAGCTGCAACCCTGGTAGCTAGTGAAAATGCCAAGTATCGGCACTGGTATCTGAACATCCCTATTTAAAACGTTTCCTTTTTTTAAAAACTTTATTTAAATTTTCTTTTTAAATAAGAGGGCACTAAGGGATACTTAGCATTTGATACTTAGCATCTCTGAGTAGTATACAGTATTCTCCTCGGAGATACTTTGTATCACTTCTGTAACATACAGTGAGCTGCTGCCAGCTCTGTGACTGTCACAGCTCTGCGATCACAGCAATTAGCTCTCGCTATGATCACAGGACTGTGACCACCTAATCTGCTGTTGAGGGTCTGCCTTGGACCCCAAACTGAAGGATTGTGACAGGATAATCCCATCATTGGTTGGGAAGGGGTTAATTATCAATACCAGTGTTTATATAAACCATATAGTATTTTTATTTAATTTACATTAATTCTGTTAGCCTATATCAAAACCTTCTGATATCTAAGGGTTCCCCATAGGAGTCGAGTTGAGGTGCAAAAGTTCTCACTGTTGATAATGAATATAATTCCTATTATTTTTGTTCCTTTTCTATGGATTTTAACCAAGCTAATTCAGAATTTTCATGCGATTGCATTTTGAACTCTTAAAGAGTTTCATGTATGTAAGTTAGTGAATTAGAACTGAGACCTTATTACTGTAGCCATTACTATCAGTCCTGGCTAGGTTAAATATTCAGGCCATGCTTACCCAAATACAGCATTGTATAACTTAAGCTGGCCATACACTAATATTTTTGTCGTTCAACCCCAAGATGAACAAAGAAAATATTAAAGATTTCTCCATCAATGCTTTAAGAGTGGTGATCAAAGAATCTCCTGCTTTGTGCATTGTATTATGACAGCGGCCGCTGTCAGAATACCCAAACATAGCTGGCAGCTCATTGGCTGCTGGCTCTGTTCATTCAAAGATTTTCTGACTGGCTCATTTGATCAGCTGATCGAGGGCTGTGGGCCAAAAGGGTGCCGACAGCGGCACCCACTGTACGAATTTCAACCAGTTCATCAAGAACCGTCCCAAATTTGTATAGTCTATTGCCAGCTTAAAGCCATAATTATACTGAAGTTTTCTAGTTAAACATACTGGGGGTATGTATCAAAGCTGGAGCAGACAGAATCTAAAGCAGGTGCCATTGCAGTTTATATCTTTTGTCGCCATTAAGGAAAATGCTTTTGTGCACACAATGCAGCTTTAATTCTGCTATACAGAGACATAAATAAATGTATGTACTATCAGCTGTGTATATATTGCTGTAACCTAAAAGAAAAATTATAGAGCCTGTTATTCAGATTAGTTACTGTGGACAGAAAGAATTTTATTTCAGTTTATTTGTAAAATTAACTGTTATAATACATAGTATTTGGTCCTTTGATAACTTAGGGTTGCACAAATGAAATGTGTTGTCTGTGATATTTTTCAGCTCAACTGTATACACTATAATTATCTTAATGAGACATTGCCATGCTGGCCTCCTAGAAATGCTAGTTTACTGGCTGTGCCCGATTTTATTACCGTATTTCCCGCTCTATAAGGCGCTCTGGATGATAGGACGCAGGGCTTCTGTGACAGAAATTCTGTGACAGAAGCTGCAGTTAGTGACCGCTGAGACAGGTGGCGCTGTCTCAGTAAATCACACACACGTTCTTCGTCTGCTCAAGGGGCTCCATGGTGAGCTCCTATGGGGGACCATGGTCACGGTCCCCCAGAGGAGCGGGGGACTCCGAAAAGGAGTGGGGGATCCCCTGACGCGATCACCACCGCTGTTTGATTTCATACAAGTGATCTAATTAGATCACTTGTATGCGAGCTGCGGCTCCCACTGTACATTTAGCTCTGTTCGTCAGGAGCAGGGCTGAATGTACAAAAAAACTACTCGCCCGGCGCCCGAAACTGCATGTCCCGTGCGTCGGGCGATAGGTATTCGCTCCATAAGACGCATGCACATTTCCCCCCTCCTTTTGGGGGAAAAAAAGTGCGTCTTATAGAGCGAAAAATACGGTACATTAAATTTATAATCACAGGTTAAGCATGCAGTAAATGCGTGTCAGAATTAACGGTTTCTATATCTGTTCCGGGTCAGAGGCTCAGAGCATAGAAGCTAAAGAATCAGCATGACAACCAAGGAAATTACATTTTTCAAATTGAGTTCAGCAATTACATCCTCTAATATTTTCTTATGACAAAATCCTTTTAACAAAAAGTTAAATAATAAAGACAGACCATTCATGTACACATTGTTGCTTTAGTTGTGCATTTTGTACCCACATGTTCAAACACATGTTCTAACACAAACTCATAAGGACAGCAGACACATATATTTATGATGCTATGTAAATTATATGATGTCATTTCCTGTTCTGAAATCTCTCATAGAATATAAAGGTATTTGATATTTGTACACATCACCTAAGTGCACACATACAAATTATTCACAATGATGAAGACATTACTGATTCCTCTTTTTCCAATCACATCTCCGCAGCCCTCCCCCTTCTCAACTCATACCTTTGCAGCCCCTCTTCCCCAATCACATTTCTGCAGCACCCCTTCCCCAATCACATCTGCGCAGCACCCCTTCTCCAATCACATCTTTGCAGCCCCCTCTTATCCAATCAGATCTCCACAGCCACCCCTTTTCCAATCAAAACTCTGCGGCACCTGCTTCCCAATCACATCTCTGCAGCCCCCCCTTCTTCAAATCACATTTACCGGGACCCCCACTGGGTGAGGTGAGTTTGACAGGGAATAGTAACACTGCTTGTGTACAACGCATGCAGCTTTATGGTTCCCTGTCAACTTGGAGGCAAGCAGTGGTGTATCTGTGGGAAAATAGCGCCCATGGAAAGTCCTGACAATGCGCTCCCTGCCCAAACATCTGACACACACACAAAACATCTGCTGGTACATTACATTTCCCTGCCTGCAACCCCTGCAGCCTGTGCCCATATCACAGTATGTGCTCACCTTGCGCTCCTGCTTTTCCCGGGTTGTGTCAAATAGCAGCTCCAAATCCCAGTCTTCCTTCTGCTCCATGTACCTCCTGTCCTAAGAGTAATTGTGCTATGCCCCAGATAATCACAGTGGGGGTTCTCTCCCATGTGCTGGTCCCTTGCTCCTGGGACCGTTGGCGAGTCTGGCGGGTGTGAGGCCCCGGGTAGCGCGAGGCCTTAGAAGCCCGCCTAACTCGCCTGATTAGAGAGCCTCCTCTGCCTGGCTGTGTCTAAAATACTTTCATTTATAGTGTCAGAAAAGTGTTAGAATTAATTATATTTATATCGGTTCCAGGTCAGTGACTCAGAGCATTGAAGCTAAAGAATCAGCATGACAGCCAAGGAAATTACATTTTCAAAGCTGAGTTCAGCAATGACATCCTCTAATGTTCTCTTATGACAAATTCCTTCTTTTTTTTTTTAAAGTATAATATTAAAAGACAGACCATTTATCTCCACATTGTTTCTATAGCTGTGTGATTTGAGCCTACACATTCTGATACAAACTCATAAGAACAGCAGACACATATATTTATGATGCTATGTAAATTATATGATGTCATTTCCTGTTCTGAGATCTCTCATAGAATATAAAGGTATTTGATATTTGTACACATCACCTAAGTGCACACATACAAATTATTCACAATGATGAAGACATTACTGAGCCTCTTTATAGCAGTGATATGGTTATCAGGTGAGACTTCTCTAAAGGTGAAAAGTCACTGAATCCAGCCAAAGTGATATTTTCGCTTCGTTATTTTGTTTTTCGGGATTCGGTTCCGAAAGCCAATTAGTTTCAGGGATTCGGATTCAGATGAAAAAAAGAAAAGAAGAGGAAAAAAAAAGTGTGAGGTTCCCCCCTAATTGATACCAGATACCAGTAGGAATGTTAGAAGGGACCCCCCAAGATAAAAAAGGGGTTTCCCCTAAAGCCATACCAGGCCCTTTAGGTCTAGTAGGAATTTTTAGGAATACCACCCCGAGAAAATGGGAGAAAAAAAATGTGGGGTCCCCATAAAATTCCCACCACACCCCAGATCCGAGCACAGTACCCCTTACTCATTCACAAGGGGGAGGTAGCATCTCAGTGCCACCTTAATTAATGCAAATAAGCCCCCCCTACCCGCAGACCCCCACAACCAATGGGTCAGGGCTGTGGGGAATAGGCCCTTGTCGGCATGGGGACACCCTCCCAATGCTGAGGGCACATGGCCTGGTAAGGCGCAGGGAGGGGGCCGCTCGATTGTGCCCCCCTTTCCTGCCCTGCCAGGCCTGTGCTCGGATCAAGGGTCTGGTAGGAATTTTAGTTAGGGCCCCACTTTTTCCCCCCATTTTTTGGGGGTGGGGTTCCCCATTAAAATTCCTACCAGACCTAAAGGGCCTGTTATGGCTTTTGGGAAGAGCCCCACGCACTGTTTTTTTAATTTTTATCTTCGGGGGTTCCCTCCTAACATTCCTACCAGACTTAAAGGGTCTGGTATGAATTGGGGGGAACCTCATGCTTTTTTTTTCCTCTTCTGCAGACTGTAAAAAAAAAAAAAGTATTTTTTTCTCTCTCAAATGTCACTTTGCTGCAACGAAAATTCGTTCAAAAACGAAATTACGTACAGGCTACCGCTAATGAATTTTGTCCGAAATTATCGTTTTTAGAAATTCGGATTTGTTTTCATTCGTCATTTCTGTCATTCGGAGATTCGGATATGCTGTCACATTCTCAAACAATTCATCCCCACACAGCTACCTCCTCATGTATCACTGGCCCCTCCCTTTTAGATTGTAAGCCCTCACGGGCAGGGCCCTCCTTACCATCTTGTCTTGAATTGTATTGTAATGTCTTCCTTATATTGTAAGATGCTGCACAAACTGTTGGCGCTATATAAATCCTGTATAATAATAATAATAATATCCGAATCTCCGAATAACGAATCTTTCTGAAACAATGTCTAATAAGAACTATCGGCCACTTATCCAAGTAAACAAAAGATATCAGTGTATCAGTTGGCAATCACTCCGAGCTTTTCACTAGGTTTAAACCACCTCCACCTGTGACATTTTAGTTAACAGTGTATTCATAAATCACATTACTGATGTACGATGAATAGACGTCATTCCTGCCAGCACAAACTTGTTACCAAATAGTAGCTACTTACACATGCCGTGCTGGGAGTCCTGTATAGTATATTCCTGCCACTGGTGTAAGGAGCATCTCCTCCATATCTCTTCTCTAATATAAACATATTATTTCCAGTAAAGTAAATAAAATACAGCTTCATGGTAAAGGGTAGAATAAGGAGAGTTGTCCCTAAAAGAGATGTGTCTTCTTTCTGTTTGGGAGAGCAGAAAACAGAGAAAAAAGAAGCGCTACTACCCTCTGGTTATACATACATACTTGTTTGGTAATAAACAATTTTGATTTAGGTATAATACATAAGGATCATATAAGAGATGAGGTGACTCGCTGTTTGATGGAGATGATAGGTAAGTCAGTGGTTGCTGATGGAGAAATTATGGCGCCTGCAGATGGGGGTGATCTGCTCTGAAAGCTGAAGCGCGAGGAGAGAAGCTGGAGAGGAGAAGCTGTGGGCTGAGGACAGCGTCAGATTGCCGCAGCTCTGAACGTATTAGGCACTGGATGTGACTGTCGAGTGCTGTAAGGACTCAGCTGGTCAGGCTGAGCCTTGGCGGCTCCGTGTGGGGAAGCCGCTCTGCTGCGGTTTGCTGCACTGTCAGTAGGCAATGGGTTAAATGACAATTGTCATCAGGAAGAGGGGAATACAACACTGAAGAGCTGTGGAGTTCGTCTCACTGGGTAGGAGGAAGTGTCAGGCGGCTACGCGTTTCGAGACAGATGCTTCTTTCTCAAGCCAGAAGGGGTAAACCAGAACGGGCGGGAGTTTGAAAGAATTCTTTAAAAGTGACAGGTGGGCGGGGCCGACGGCCGTGTATGGAATTTATTGGTGAAAGCTTGAAGGGGGCAGGTTCAGACTTGTACTGTGCGATAGTCAAGCCGCATATTCAGGGGATGAGAATGTCTAACCATTTGCCCAGATTAAAACGTAACTTTTATTGAAATGGCTAATAGGACTAAGTGATTGTGACTGGGAAAATGGAAATGGAAGTAAGATTAAAAATAAAATTACTATCTATTTATGTATTGACGTAAAAAAATATGCATACTGTATGCGTTTTGTAAAATATTTTTTATTAAAAATTGTATACAATTTTGTAAAATATAATGTAATACAAATATTAATGTTAAGACCTATTTGATTAAAAGTTATAAATTTGGTTTGGCATCCTTTGATTCAAACTTATTGTGTGCATGTACACAAGCACACACACAACGCACATGCACACATGCCCAAACCTACGTGTGACCATATGCTCATGCGGGCGCAAACACACAAATACACACAAATAAACAGTGATATGATAAGCGGACATTGTCATTAAGATGCACAGCAGGAGCTGCAATAGCATTGCACTGTATTAAGATGGCATCAGTGGAACTTCATGGCAGACAAGTGCATGCGGATTCAGGCAAACTTGCTGAATCACGAAAATTCAATTGATTTGGAAGTTCGTCTAAATCCAAAATACCGAATTATTATATGCTGCCTGAATATACAAAAAACGATATTTGGGCATATATTATTTCATTTTATATGGGCACCACCATCTTGCTAACGTCATGCTCCCTGCCCCCAAGATGGCCGTGCGCATGCGCAGAACACACTGGTGGCCAATATGCCCTCCCTGCGTTCTCTTTTTTAAATGCACACTTTCGAATTTAGAGGTTTGTGGTCTCCGCCTCTGAAGAAGCATAACTTATTTGTTCCATCAAATTAAACGGATGAAAAGGTTTGGTTTCATCCAAAATGAATTGTTATGCTGTGCACAAGTCTACTTCATAGATGAGTGACAGTTGTGTGTGATTTTTGCCGCAGCAGTCTGCCACAGCTTATGCACTGTTTGTAAAAAGATTCACCTTATCGCATATTATGCGCAATCAGTCACTATCAGTAAACCACAGCTGTCAGGGAAAACTGTTTCACAGGTAAAAAAAACGCCACGATTTTTCTGAATGTGGCTGCAAAAAATTGTTACAAAGCCTTTGCTAAATTTCGCCCTCTGTCTTTTATCTGTCTGATATTTCCACATGTAATCTGTCAGTCTTTACTGCCTTGATCTGAGTATCCCTCTTCATTATAGGTATGTCCCTGGACAGTACATGGGGAGAGAGATGGGAATCCTCAGATCTTCACTCAAAGGAACCTACAGTAGCATCAAATGTATATTCTATGTCTGGATGTTAAGTAAAGTGTCGGGTCTCATTCACACTGGTAGTGATGTGCATGCATTTATATGCATTTATAGGTCATTCATAAATGCATGTAATGATTTTAATGGTATAATATTTTACTTATTAATATGAAGGAAGATATAACCATTTTTATTAACAAGTACCTAAACATTATTTGTCATAGCATTTCATCCTTCACTGAGTGATTAAGGATTACAAAATAGACCATTTATATGAAGATGATGAATCTCTGTCCAGGGGCATCCCGAGGCTGGGTTTTATCGCACGTGCACAGTCGTCTTATTGACACCTGCCGGCAGAGAGGAGCGTTCACCCGGCGGGATGAGGTATGCCATCAGGTCCCCTCCTCTCTCCTGAGTTAGTCATTTTGGTCACACACCCCTTGTGACACCACTGTCTCTGTCCTCCCTCTTTGAAATCAAATTCATTTGTCCTATTAGTCCTTCCTTAAACAACTAGCTGACCGGTGTGTAAAAACCCCCTTCCTGTCCAGGCCATTTTTTAGTATTCATCGCTGCAGTACTTTGACATTTATTCAGGGGGACACATAGGGCTTCTTTTTTTTTTGGTGGTATTTAATCACCACTGCGGTTTTTATTTCTTACTAGATAATGAAATAAGTTCTGAAAATTTTGAAAACAAAACTGGTTTTCCTTACTTTATGTTATGAAACATTTATTATCACCCCAATTTTTTGGTAAAATATAAAAAAAAGGGGTCACGTCGGGTAAATAGACACCAAACATGTCAAGCTTTAAAATTGTGTGCGCCCGCGAAATCGCAAAGAACTACTATGCCTAAAATTGGCCATAGGCGATGCTTTAAATGCTTTTACCGCTCATCAGTTTAGTGTAAACAGTGATTAATGGCCCTAAAATTAATTCTCTCACTCCCACGTTCACGGCGATATGTAACATGTGTGGCATAATTTTTGTTTTCGCACGTAGGTGCACCCAACGTGTATTTATTTACGTTTATATGTGTGTGCATGTGGGGGCGGGGGGAAGCTTACATTATTTTTGGGAGTTAACATTTTTTTTTCATATAAGACTAATTTTTTTTTAAACTTTTTTTTTTTTTACACTTAACTTTATTACTATCACATAGATGGCTAACAAGCCCCCCTGTGTGATAGCCAATACACAATACAATACAGGTCCTCTTTATGGAGACATTAGGG
The DNA here is from genome assembly GCF_000935625.1 of Nanorana parkeri. Classification (NCBI taxonomy): domain Eukaryota; kingdom Metazoa; phylum Chordata; class Amphibia; order Anura; family Dicroglossidae; genus Nanorana; species Nanorana parkeri. The sequence goes on from NW_017307984.1 coordinate 40,266, forward strand.
GACTCTAAGACCCCTAATGTCACCTTGGGACCCCCAAAGAAGCTGATGAAGCAGAGATCTGAGGAGTGCGCGAGCAGAAAAAAAATGACGTACATTTACTTGATCCCGCCGGGAGCTGACAGCCATCCGAAAGTTAAATGACAGTAAGCGGACGGGAGCTGGTTAAAGCTGAACTCTGGGATAAGTAAATATTGTCTAAATACAACAGCCATGTGTATTGTTACTTGAATTTTGGTGTGCTTTGTTTATTTCTTCCAGATCTGTGCAGCAATCCATTGAGAAACGTTGCCTCTGGGCAGGAGCTCCCTGTAATAAAGGTTGGTCACTGCTGATCTTTCTTCTAGAGCAGGATGACATGTATCCGCCCCTCCTTTAGTTTTCTGCAGGCAGCCTGTGGTGGATGGGCCTGCTGTGTCCTTCACTCAGTAAATGAGAAATGAAGTAGTCACTGGCACTCCAAAGCTCCTCCTGTCAATTCCTCTTTACTGACATAGAAAGGTCATCTCACAATGCGTAGCAACATTTTGGAACAATGATGGTCCCTTCATCAGGCAAACAAAGTGATTACTGTTTGCCTGATGATGGGACCGACACAGTTCCGAAACATTGCTATGCATTGTGAGATGACCTTTGTATGTTAATAAAGAGGAATTGACAGCAGGAACTCTGGACAGCTAGTGACTACTTCATTTCTCATAGTTTGATTGGCTGCGCCATGTACAGTCACTGCAGCACCCACCCATAGGCTATGGGCACATTCCGGTCAGCAGTGCAGTGGTACATTTCTACATTGGACTTCACTCAGTTAACTGATCAGGTGTTCCTGATTTCTAAGAATAGTCCGGAATTTTAAGTGGTTGTCTTTGGATAAAAAGTGCCCCGGATGTGCCCCTGTTTTTAAAAACATCAACCTCATCATCTCACCCGTCTCACATGGTTCCCATTTCCCGAATATTTCCATTCACTGATACTGCTGTCATTCCTGGCACACACTTGTCACACAACACTCCCACTACGTACACAATGTACTTTTCCTGCTGTCAACTGATGCCCCCCCAACCGCTGTCATTCTAGCTACACCCCTTCTCCCATTCTCCTTTTCTATGCATCTTCCCCATTCTAATTTGTCCGGTGTGCTGATGTTCAGCCATCTCTCTTCCCTGTCAGTAGAATCTTAACTTCACAAAGGTAAGTCCCACATTCTCCAGTCTCCAATGTTCCACTTCCGGTTTCTTGATTCATTTCCCCTCCCCAACCCCCAATCTTTTTCTGTATTGTTTGCACCCATCACATAGTAGTTGTAGTTAGTCAGGTTGAAAAAAGACACAGGCCCCTTGAGTTCAACCTACAGAGATAAGAGGAGAAAAAAGAAGAAAAAAAACTTAAAACAGAACCCTGTGCCCACAGTTACCCCCTGTTCACCCAGAGAAAGGAAAAAATAACCCCTATTAAGCATACCGTATATACTCGAGTATAAGCCGTCCCGAATATAAGCCGAGGTACCTAATTTTACCAAAAAAAACAGAAAACCCGTTAACTGAGCTAGCTAGAACCAGCTACTTGGGGAGTCGATTCCACATGTACACAGCTCTAACTGTGAAGAATCCTTTCCGTATGCAAAGGTTAAACCCCTTTTCCTCCAGACGCAAAGAGTTCTCCTGCAGTGACCTTAAAGTGAATAATTTGGCACCAAGCTCACTATATGGACCATTTATTTATTTATTTATACACTGTGATCATGTCCCCCCTTAATCACCTCTTCTCCAGAGAGAACAAATTCAGGTCAGTTAATCTTTCCTCATAGCTGAGCTCCTCCATGCCTCTTATCAGTTTAGTTGCCCTTCTCTGCACTTTTTTCTAGTTCCACAGTTCACTTATTTACAATCTCTCTCCCAGTTTCTGTAATTCAGTCCTCCTCCTCCTCTCTTTTGACTGGTGAGGAGCATAGTCATAGACGGTCTTATCACTATTAGGAATATACCCAATAATTGCCCACTCATGAGCCCCTGTCCAAAAAGACACTACAACTGTTCTTGACTGGAAGGGCAAGACCATTGATTTATTGATATCTAATAAAACACTAAGGGGTCTATTCACAAAGCTGCCGAAGGATCTGGCCGTAGCTTCGGCCGATCCTTCGGCTAGCTTCGGCCCCAGGACCCCTTCGGTTCAGGAGAACCAAAGGGCTGCTGTATGGGCTATTCACAATAGCCCGTACAGCTCCCGATCACGGCCGAGTGGCTCAGTCGAGCCGATCGCATATGCCTCGGCTCGGCTGAGCCGTGCTGAAAGCCGAAGCTGGCCGAGCGGCCGGTCATTGGCCGGCCGACAGCCTGCTTCTGGCAGCTGGGCGGAGCCAGCCGTAAATCACTTCTGATCGGTCATTCACTCGGCTGCCCTCGGCAGCTTTGTGAATAGACCCCTAAGTCCAACTAAAATGTCCAGCAGACTGATAACTTGCAGTTGATAACCCAATACTAGGGGCAGACACAGATGTACTCTGGGCACCCAATGTAAAATGACTTCAAGGCCTGTGCTAACCATACGTTCAGAAGAGACATCCAAACTAAACAAAGCCCTATCAGGGGATCAGTCAGTTACCATTTTTCGGTAGTAAAGCAAAACCTCACCAATAAAGCTGTAACAATGTTAATCTGGGGAGGAAGGGCTAAATGGACAAGGGGGAGAAGAGGGATGGATGAATGTCAGGATCTCCCATTGTCCACTCAGAGCAAGCCTTGTATTCTGTGAATGGAATACAAGACATTTTCTGAATGAGTTCCCACCCTATTGACCATAAATGCAAGTGATAAGCTGGCTTATATTGGTGTCTCTTATTTAATATATGTCTATTTTGTCTGTACACCTGCCTCTTGTTCCAAAAGTGTGTGTCCAATTCTTTGAAAGTATGTGTAAAAATAAGTGTGCATTGTTTTATGGGTGTGGCTACATATGTGGGTGTGGTCTTGTGGGCATGGCCAGTAAGATGTCCCATGATTTCATTTTTAACATTTAAAATCTGGTCAGAGTTAAGTTCTCTGAACAGTACAGTGATGATTTAAAAGGTAATCACTGGGTTTGCAAAGGCAGTTGATGCACTAAAAGTGGATTTATACCCTCTGTTGCCATTAATAAATATATTTATATACAAGCTTTTGTGTCCTTTGTTCATCTTTAATTCTGCTGTATAGAGACATATGAATCAATGTATTCTTTACTATCAGCTGTGTATATATTTCTGCAATCTACAAGGAAAATGATAGTGCGTGCTATTCAGATTAGTTATAATACATAGTATTTGGTCCTTTGAGAACTTAGGGTTGCACAAAAGAAATGTGTTGTCTGTGATATTTTTCAGCTCAACTGTATACACTATAATTGTAGTAATAAGACATTGCCATGCTGGCCTCCTTCTAAAAATGCTAGTTTAATGGCTGCGCCCGATGACGCTTGCAGTAAATGAGTTTTCAGAAAAGTGTTCCAGGTCAGTGGCTCAGAGCATTGAAGCGAAAGAATCAGCATGACAGCCAAGGAAATTACATTTTTTAAACTGAATTCAGCAATTACATCCTCTAATATTCTCTCATGACAAAATCCTTTTAACAGAAAGAAGTAAAATAATAAAGACAGACCATTTATGTACACATTGTCTCTTTAGCTGTGCATTTTGTACCCACACATTCTGATACAAACTCATAAGAACAGCAGACACATATATTTATGACGCTATGTAAATTAAATGATGTAATTTCCTGTTGTGAAATCTCTCATAGAATATAAAGGTATTTGATATTTGTAAACATCAGCTAAGTGCACACATACAAATTATTCACAATGATGAAGACATTACTGAGCCTCTTTATAGCAGTGATATGGTTATCAGGTGAGACTTCTCTAAAAAGGTGAAAAGTTACTGAATCCAGCCAAAGTGATATTTTCGCTCAGATGTGACTTTGTTTTGTGTATTTTCAGGTGTCCAGTCTGCAGAACAACTTACCCAGTCTGACCCAGTGGTGATAAAGCCGGGGAACTCCCACACACTGACCTGTAAAGCTTCTGGATTCACTTTCAGTAGCCACGCAATGAGCTGGGTGAGAGAGTTTAGAGGAAACTTACAATGGATAAGTGTTATTAGCGGTGATGGGAGTTACATACGCTACCATGATGATGTTAAAGGAAGATTCACAATCTCCAGAGATAACAGTAATAACATGCTAAATCTGAAAATGGACAACATGAAAACTGAAGACACAGCCTTGTGTTACTGTGCAAGACACGCACACTGATATAAAACATATCTTAGATGGAACAAAAACTCATCTATCCGTCTCTCATGTAATCAGTAGGTGGCAGTAGAAACATCTAACATGAAATCCTAGATATATAAAACACTCTGGGGGAGTTTATTAATATTGCTGCATCCATTTTCTAGTCTCAATGTAGAAATTGATTGCAGTTAGTGACTCATTTACTATTCTAGTGCTTCTTACAGTCCAGAATCAGTCACACAAGTATATTGTTGGAATCTTGTGACATACAAGTGAACTGTCTCAGCCGCCATATAAATTAGCGGCATAAAAATGAATAGGTCTGAAGAACAGCCAAGACAGGTAATGTATGTTCAGCTAAAGAGAGGAGAGAGCAGGGGACACAGTAAAAAAAGAGTTTAAGGCCCCATTCACACACAAATCGGCCTGCACGTACAGCTCCGTGCTGCGTGCGGGGCCGTACCAAGTAGCTGCCGGGAAGGACAGGTGCTGCGTGTGATTAGAACGCAGCCCCCGTCCTTCTCTATGGGGCTACGCGGCCGTACGCCCCCCTACGCTCACCTCATTTGCAGGGGGTGCGGGTGATCGTATTCATACGCCGCCGGAATGGATTCTGTATGCGTCCCGGCCAGAAAACCTGCACACCTACGGGCCTGCAAATGAGGTGAGCGTAGGGGGGCGTACGGCCGCGTAGCCCCATAGAGAAGGACGGGGGCTGCGTTCTAATCACACGCAGCACCTGTCCTTCCCGGCAGCTACTTGGTACGGCCCCGCACGCAGCACGGAGCTGTACATGCAGGCTGATTCGTGTGTGAATGGGGCCTTAAAAGTATCACTGCAGCAGCCACACTGAATAAGAACTAGACATGTGCACCGGCAAAAAATGTGTTTAGTTTTCATTCGGATTTTCTTTTATTTCGTTTTTTGGGATTCGGATCCGAAAGTCAGTTCCGGGATTCGGACGCAATTTGTTAGCAGTAGTCAGTACGGACTTTGGTCCCGGATGAGTTTTCATTGCAGCAGAGTGACAGAGAAAAAAACATTTTTTTTTTTTTTAACATATGGAGAAAATGAAGATGACTATAGGGGATCCTCACCCCCCCCAAAAAAAAATTGGGGGGGAAATAAGGGGTCCCCCTAATTTTACCAGACCCTTGATCCGAGCACAGTAGCCCTTACTGATTCACTAGAGGTGGCAGGGGCCCTCTTAATTAAAGGGGTATCCTGATGCAAATAAGCCCCCCAGCCCGCAGACCCCCACAACCACCGGGTCAGGGTTGTGGGGAAGAGGCCCTTGTCCCCATCAGTATAGGGACACCCTCCCAATGCCGAGGGCGCGTGGCCTGGTAAGGCGCAGGGAGGGGGGGCACTTGATCACCCCCCTACCCTTTCCTGCCCTGCTGGGCCTGTGCTCGGATCAAGGGTCTGGTAGGAACCCTTGATTTCCCCCCCCCCCTATTTTTGGGGGTTGAGGTTCCCCCTTAAATTTCCTACCAGACCTAAAGGGCCTGGTATGGCTTTTGGGGGAAGCCCAAGCTCGTTTCTACCAGAACTAAAGGGTCTGGTATCAATTGGGAGGGAACCTCACACTTTTTTTTTCTCTTCTGCAGAATTTAATTTTTTTTCTCTCTGCCATTTTGATGAAAATACGTCCAAAAACAAAAATTTGTAGATACTACCGCTAACTGAAATTTGTCTGAAATTTTCATTATTGGAAATTCGGATATGTTTTCATTCAACATTTCTGTCATTGGGAGATTCGGATATACTATCACATTCTCAAACAATTCACCCCGACACAGCTACCTCCTCATGTATCACTGGCCCATCCCTTTTATATTGCAAGCCCTCACGGGCAGGGCCCTCCTTTCCATCTTATCTTGAATTGTATTGTAATTGTAATGTCTTCCTTATATTGTAAAGCGCTGCGCAAACTGTTGGCGCTATATAAATCCTGTATAATAATAATTGTAGCGCTCACCCCCGAAGGAGCCGCTGAATGCCCGGTTCATCTCTAGTCTGTCTAGGGTATGTTCTTCAGCTGCCCACCCATTAGCATTCACCGCCCTTCTTCTAGTGCCCACAAACTGACATCCAATCCAGTAGTAAAATGCTGAAAAAGGTTTTATTGAACATCTTCACTGGGGAGAGAGGGTATAGGGGTTCTAAGCTTCCAGGGGTAACTGACAAGAGATCCAGACTCACCAGACCTGGTTGGCATATCACTGTAGATCCACTGAGGAGGCATCGGATGGTGACTGAAGTAGCAGATCCACATCGGGAAAGACACTGACCATACTCCTGAAGTCCTCTTAGTTCCAGGGAACGTCAAGAGCCAGCATTGGTCCCGGTTCTCTTCCTCTAACCGCAACACAAGCCTCCTCCATGCCTCAGGGAAACCTTTCCCTCACACCAGCCCATGCCCACCCCCAGGCCTCAGGCCTAGCCTGGGGGGCAGGCTGAACAGCACCCAGCCCTATTCCTTGGCTGGTCCCGTCTAGTCTCAGCACATGGCAAATCCCTCCAGTATATGTACTAGTGATGCACCGATATATCGGCCACCTAAACATATCGACCAAAAATTGCACTTTTGGCTAAATGCCAAAAGTGTAATTTTTGTGCCAATACAGCGGCGCAACCCTGCTTTCTTTCCTCCACGCTGGGCGCTGCTCTGTGTTCAGGAGGAGAGAAAGTGTGGCAGCCGGTCGAGCGCTGTGGGAGGAGAGCTATGTGAGCGGCCGGCGTCTCTCCTCCCACTCCGCGTGGGCGGAGACAGCCTACGCTGTCACGGGAGGCTGAGCTCTCTTCCCTGCACCGCTCGCTCAGCCTGCTGTGACAGCTGTCAGGAAGGAGAGCAAGTGCAAACACTCAGCAATCAGTGATCGCTGTTTGTAGATAATTGAGGACATGGTATGTGTACTATATCCTCAATTATGAATGAATAGGAAGTGATCTACATCACCTCCTGTTCATTCATGATTGTGGTTATAGTAAACATACTCTGTCCTCATGTTATCAATGAACAGGAACACTCAGTATAGAGGATTCCTGTTCATTTATAACAGGGGATACAGAGAAAGAGTTTGAGGACTCTGTGTTCTCAATCTCTTTTTCTACTTTAAAAGGTAAATATTAGGGATGCACCGATACCAAGTACAGTACTCGGTACAAGTACAAGCACAGATACTTTTCCAGCTCCAAGACTAGACTAGGGAAAAATTAAAAAGTTAGGAGGCAGCTGTCATTTGTAAGGAGCACACGGAGCTCCTGGGATTTGTACATCTCTGTTATAATGTATGATTTTGTTTTCATAAATATAAATAAAGGGATGCACCGATACCAGTTTTGTGAGTACGAGTACTGATACTTGCCCAAATACTTACAAGTATGAGTACTGATAAATTTTTGTTTATTGTCATGTGACAGTTTTTCTAAAACAATACAGACTAATGATTTCAGGACAGTAGTGGGGCACCAGAGCCAGGTCCCAGCTGCAACCACTGCAACCCCAGTAGTTCTCGTGAAAATATATGTCAAGTATCGCATTGGTACTCGAAAAGTATCGGTTCATCCCTAGTAAATATCAGGGGTCTGTTTAGACCCCTTATATTTCCCCTAAGACCCTAAAAGTAAAGTAAAAACTGAAAAAAAAATAAAAAATGAATTGATGAGTAAAAATAAATATAAAAAAATTAAAAGTTTATAAAAAAAACACATAAAAATAAAATATTTAAAAAAATTAAAAAAATGTAAATAAACATTTTCGGTCTTCGGTTTCAGCTTGACAATTTTTTTTATTATGGTTTTGTTTCGATTGTGAAATTTCCATTTCGGTGCACCTATAATATGTACCCTATCCCAGCATGCACCACTGGTTGAGAGAAACCCAGTGATTGGCTGGTGCACTATACATACACTACAGTGTCTCTCATTCTCGCCCAGGGGGGTACAGGCAATGCCAGACACCTGGAATTAACTAGACAACTGCCCCTATAATTCCAGCCAGGCTGCCTACAGCCCTGGCTATCACTAAATGTCTAGTAGCCACATCACAGAAGGTGATGGTGGCTACATAAAATCTGAATCTCCAAATAACGAAAATTCGTCCGAATAACGAATCTTTCTAAAACAAATCGCACATGTCTAATAAGAACTATCGGCCACTTATCCAAGTAAACAAAAGATATCGGTGTATCAGTTGGCACTCACTCCGAGCTTCTCACTAGGTTTAAACCACCTGTGACACTTTAGTTAACAGTGTATTCATTAATCACATGAATGATTTACGATGAATAGACGTCATTCCTGCCAGCACAAACTTGTTACCAAATAGTAACTACTTACACATGCTGTTGCTGGGAGTCCTGTGTAGTATATTTCTGCCACTGGTGTAAGGAGCATCTCCTCCATACCTCTACTCTAATATAAACATTATTTCCAGTAAAGTAAATAAAATACAGCTTCAAGGTAAAGAGTAGAATAAGGTGAGTTGTCCCTAAAAGAGATGTGTCTTCTTTTTTTTTTTTACAGAAATTGTTTTTATTGAAAGATTTTTAACAGAAACATCCTTGTAGGATGCATAGGTACATAAAACATAAAACCAACAAAACACGAAATATAGCATCTATCTCACATTCCTTGGGCAATACAAATCCCAATAAAACTTCCGCCACATAAGATGTAATACATGGAGGACATTAACATTCAGCAGAACAGTGAACGAAGCATATAAGGGTCCTTTCCCCTGCATAGGATCATAGGATTCGTATTGAACATCAAACTGGGGGCTGGGTACCCACATGCGTAGAGGGCCCAAGGAACCACAAATAACACATCACGCCAGACAAACATGAAAGAAGGTGGAAAAGGGAAAGGGTGGAGAGGAGGTGGGAAAGGGAGAACGTAAAAGAGATAGGAAGAAGGGGGGAAGGGAGAGGAAGAGAAGACGAAGGGGGGGGGGGGGGGGGGGGGGGGATGAGCTGTCCAGGGAGGG
>NW_017307984.1:50219-112938 GCF_000935625.1 Nanorana parkeri
GGGAGGGAATGATCATACCTCTGCAGACCCAATAGTAACAGAGGCATAGGGAAACTTACTCACCGTAGAGATCGGTACTCCTCAGAGTCCATAAACATTATCCAGGGCCTCCATCTGGCCATAAAGGTATCAGATCGGTCAGCTCGTTCTGCGATTAGCTCCACAGATCTCATCAGCCTACACAGCTCCACCACTCCGACACTGAGGGTACGACTGAGGAGTTCCAATACCGAGGAATCAAAGTGCGGGCAGCAATGACAAAGAATCTAAGTAGGGATTTCTTCACCTTAGAGATGGAACCCGGAAAGATGGACAGCAGTGCCATTTTAGGTGTGATGAGGACTTCGTTAGAGACCACTCGTGAGTAGACATGTGACATGGCTCGCCAAAAGGGCAGAAGCACGGGGCAGCTCCACCAGATATGCGTCAGTGTACCTAACTCAGCCTGACATCTCCAACAGGTGTCCGGGTTTAATGAGCTAATTTGATGCATCCTGACCGGTGATCTGTACCACCTGGTCAACAATTTGAAATTCTGTTCCTGTGCATAGGAGGACATACTGAGTTTATGCGTGAAGCATTATGCGTCGATCATCTTCTGAGAGGACGATCCCCAGTTCCCGTTTTCACGCCGCAAAGTAATAAAGCGAATCCCCACTTGTCACGGAGATCAGGAAGTGGTACAGCGTGGAGACAGGATTTGGTAGTGGCAAAGCCGCAGCACAAAGTCCCTCAAAGGAGGTGAGCGGCCTGTAAGGATTGCCCTGAGAGGACAAAAGCTTCAAAGTAGCGGAACTGAAAATAGGCTAACCAGGATGCCCATGGAGGTGGGTCTGGGTCGAACAACGCAGTCAGCGACTTTGGGTCATTTCCATGCAGGCTGTGGAACACATAGGAGGGGTCCCTGGCTTTCCAGCACAAAAAACCCGCCCGTAACGCCAAAGGCACGAAGAAAGGAAGGTCCGATTGGCGAGGTCGCAGGTCAGCGGGCAGCGATGGAAGGTTAGTTAGGGGGACTGGGGAAAAGTCCCTCTCGAGGGTGAGGATCAAGGGAGTCAAACCAGGCCACTAGGTGGGATAGATGAGTGGCTCTATAGTAGAAAAAGAGGTACCTTGGCGCGGCTTTCACATTTTCTGCAGAAGACGTGTATGCAAACCTCTGTTATTGACCTTTGTGGTGAGACAAGTTTTTTTACATGCTGACTTTGAGTGTGCCATGATGCCTTTCTACTGTCTACTGTTTTAAGCCCATTTCGTATGCACCTTGCTGTATAGTTGGTGACGAATTGTTGAGTGCGTTTGTCATTTGTTTTGCTTGACCGATTTGGTGCAGTGATGCATGGGGGAATAGTGGGTGACGAATTGTTGAGTGCGTTTGTCATTTGTTTTGCTTGACCGATTTGGTGCAGTGATGCATGGGGGTTCTCAGCTGCCATTGGGATGTGCGGGATCCCTTGTGTGTTCCTGTGCCTTTAAGGAGGAGTTTCGCACTGATCCATCCATTGTGGTCACTATAAGCACCCTCTAAGCTACATCTGATCCATCAGGATTGTGCAGCTCTATACAGATAATCCTCACTTAACGACAGCACTTAAGATAGCAACGTATCTGTCTGCACAACTACCTGTAGCTGCAAATCCCCCTTTACCACAACACATAATTCCCGCCCCCCACTGGGTGTGTTATTTTAATTTTATTTCAACTGGAAATCCCCTTTGTGGATATATATTTACCAAATGACCTGTCCGAAGGACACAAGCATAATATACTTCTACTGTTCCTATGTAGTAACTAAGTTTCAGTTTCTACATTTAATGAATAACTTCAAATACAATTATACAGGGCTATACAAAGGAAATGTATATAGCCGTTGTACAATACAGTGAGTCTATGGCAAATCAGACAACCCCAAGGATGGTGCAACATAATTTCCCCAAATGTACCAAGTAATCCATCTCTATGCTGTGGAGGAGATTCATGTGGGATGCTGGTCCCATAGCCATTAGCATGACATCATAGTCAGGGAATGCACACACAGCCCTGAACACTTCCTGCTTCAAATTCTCAGCTACGACTATCAACTACATTTACAGCTCAGGCTTCTGAAAGAGAAGATCGTTTACTGAACTTCTAGACACGAGGCCGCCAGCTTCAGCAACCAGTGGGGTGTAAAAACTTGTAATAAATTTGGCCAGGGTAACGTTACTTCCATATGAAATGGGAATTGTGCTACTTCACACACATATATGAAAAACTATTTGTAACAAGACTAAAGTATTAGTTAGCATAGAACTGCAATTGCACACAACACCCTGTAGCCTGTCTCTCTTAGCCTCTTGATCCAAATGTGTCTATGGCCTGTAGAGTTATCTGAGCAAGAACAGACACTATTCTAAAAAGTCTCAGCTTGTCCCATGTGCAGATTTACAAATGTCCTCTGTAAAGTCACAGGGTGTAAACTAATACTGTAGTTGTCATATGATGAAGTATAGGGGGCCTCAACGTCAGCCCCTCATAACACCAAAGAGCTGCATTTTATATTCAGTATATGTAATGATAGATAAGACTGTCAGAGACTTCAGACATACTTAAAATGACGTTCATAGACCACAGTCATGCTGGAGGTGTTGTTGGTGCCTGGAGACAGAGACTGGATATATGTCAATAGGACTGCTATAGAGAGCCCATTTACAAATTAAAGCTCCAATCCCACTATTGTTTGCTGGGGTCTGCAAAGGGCCACATTCAGTCTTTGAGGCACAGATTTGGCATCACACCGAGCAGGCTTCAGAAGTGAAAGGCCTTTAGTGGTGAGGCAGCTGGCATTTTTGCAACCAATGATGTTGTCTAGCCGAGCATCATTGGTAGCTGGGACTCTGGGGGCTCCAGGACCGCCAGTACCCTAGCAACAAACAACATGGGAGGAAAAAGTTCTCACTCAAATTACCTAATAATGACATTGGTCCTATTTACTAGTGATATTTCTTTTTTACAGAAATCTTTTATTGAAAGATTTTTCACAGAAACATCCTTGTAGGATGCATAGGTACATGAAACATAAAACAAACAAACATAAAATATAGCATCTATCTCACATTCCTTGGGCAATACAAATCCTAATAAAACTTCGCCACATAAAATGTAATACATGGAGGACATTAACATTCAGCAGAATCAGTGAACGAGGCATATAAGGGTCCTTTCCCCTGCATAGGATCGTAGGATACGTATTGAACTTCAAACTGGGGGCAGGGTACCCACATGTGTGGAGGGCCAAGGAACCACAAACAACACATCACGCCAGACAAACATGAAAGAAGGTGGAAAAGGGAAAGGGTGGAGAGGAGGTGGGAAAGGGAGAACGTAGAAGAGAGATAGGAAGAAGAGGGGAAGGGAGAAGAAGAGAAGGGGGGGAGGTAGGGAATGATCATACTCCTGTCTATTCTGTGGAAGTGTAAACACCGGATCCCCTACAGGCACACCACTGCAGACCCAATAGTGACAGAGGCATAGGGAAACTCACTCACCGTAGAGATCGGTACTCCTCAGAGTCCATAAACATTATCCAGGGCCTCCATCTGGCCATAAAGGTATCAGATCGGTCAGCTCGTTCTGCGATTAGCTCCACAGATCTCATCAGCCTACACAGCTCCACCACTCCGACACTGAGGGTACGACTGAGGAGTTCCAATACCGAGGAATCAAAGTGCGGGCAGCAATGACAAAGAATCTAAGTAGGGATTTCTTCACCTTAGAGATGGAACCCGGAAAGATGGACAGCAGTGCCATTTTAGGTGTGATGAGGACTTCGTTAGAGACCACTCGTGAGTAGACATGTGACATGGCTCGCCAAAAGGGCAGAAGCACGGGGCAGCTCCACCAGATATGCGTCAGTGTACCTAACTCAGCCTGACATCTCCAACAGGTGTCCGGGTTTAATGAGCTAATTTGATGCATCCTGACCGGTGATCTGTACCACCTGGTCAACAATTTGAAATTCTGTTCCTGTGCATAGGAGGACATACTGAGTTTATGCGTGAAGCATTATGCGTCGATCATCTTCTGAGAGGACGATCCCCAGTTCCCGTTTTCACGCCGCAAAGTAATAAAGCGAATCCCCACTTGTCACGGAGATCAGGAAGTGGTACAGCGTGGAGACAGGATTTGGTAGTGGCAAAGCCGCAGCACAAAGTCCCTCAAAGGAGGTGAGCGGCCTGTAAGGATTGCCCTGAGAGGACAAAAGCTTCAAAGTAGCGGAACTGAAAATAGGCTAACCAGGATGCCCATGGAGGTGGGTCTGGGTCGAACAACGCAGTCAGCGACTTTGGGTCATTTCCATGCAGGCTGTGGAACACATAGGAGGGGTCCCTGGCTTTCCAGCACAAAAAGGTGGGGACACCACAACCCACAGGAAAGTCTGGGTTGGCCAAGATGGGGGGGTCATACGGCCCTGAGATGTAGAGAGGTTATATCTAGCCATCGTGGTGGTCCACGCCCGTAGCACCAAAGGCACGAAGAAAGGAAGGTCCGATTGGCGAGGTCGCAGGTCAGCGGGCAGCGATGGAAGGTTAGTTAGGGGGACTGGGGAAAAGTCCCTCTCGAGGGTGAGGATCAAGGGAGTCAAACCAGGCCACTAGGTGGGATAGATGAGTGGCTCTATAGTAGAAAAAGAGGTACCTTGGCGCGGCTTTCACATTTTCTGCAGAAGACGTGTATGCAAACCTCTGTTATTGACCTTTGTGGTGAGACAAGTTTTTTTACATGCTGACTTTGAGTGTGCCATGATGCCTTTCTACTGTCTACTGTTTTAAGCCCATTTCGTATGCACCTTGCTGTATAGTTGGTGACGAATTGTTGAGTGCGTTTGTCATTTGTTTTGCTTGACCGATTTGGTGCAGTGATGCATGGGGGTTCTCAGCTGCCATTGGGATGTGCGGGATCCCTTGTGTGTTCCTGTGCCTTTAAGGAGGCTGGGCTTCCTCCTGACAAACCTGCACCCAATTTGAAATCTTCTGCCCCCATGCGCTCCAAGATGGAGACTCTCATAGTTTAGAGTTAGGACCGCACTATAAGAGGTGCCTTGGCGCGGCAGTGCGGCTTTCACATTTTCTGCAGAAGACGTGTATCCAAACCTCTGTTATTGACCTTTGTGGTGAGACATGTTTTTTTCAATGCTGCCTTGTGAGTGTGCCATGATGCCTTTCTACTGGCTCTATAGTAGGACTCTAAGTCCGGGAGCGCGGGCCCACCATGCTACTTTTGCTTGATTAGAAGGGCATACCGAAGACTAGTGAGCAAATACGTTTAAAGAAAAGGGCAGGAAGGAGTATTGGGAGGGTTTGGAACAGGTACAAGCAGCGGGGCAGCAAGTGCATCTTGTACAAGGCAATTCTGCCGAACCAGGTGTGATGCAGGTTCATCCAAGAGGCAAGAGTATCCTCCAGGGATTGCAGCATGGGGGCAAAGTTGAGTGTGTAAAGGTCAGATAGGTTGGATGGTACCCGAACCCCTAGGCACGTAATATAATCCGAGCGCAAGGTGAAAGGAAATGACCCGCGAAGACCTCTCTGTGGGGGTGAGCGACACATCTAAGAGCTCGCATTTCTGGAGATTCACTCGGTAATTGGAGAGGACCCCAAATAATTTAAATTCCTGCAGCACCGAAGGGAGAGCCACCAGGGGGTTGGAGAGGTAGATCAGTAGGTCATCCGCATATAGCCGTAGTTTGTGGACCCGTTTGCCTATTTGGAGACCTTGCACTGAGGGATTAAGTCTAATGGCATTAGCCAAGCATTCCATGACCAGGATATAGAGCAAAGGGGAGAGGGGATATCCCTGTCTAGTGCCTTTATGGATTTGGAACAGGGCTGAATGTGTCCCGTTCACCCGTACTCTGGCGTGGGGCCGATGATATAGTGCCATTATTTTACCCACAAAACCGGGGGGAAAACCCGTCTGGAGCAAAAAGGCTCGTAAAAAGGACCAGCTGACACAGTCAAACGCTTTTTCAGCATCAACCGAGAATAGGCAGAAGGGGATATGTCGTGACCGAGCATAGTGTATTAAGGTGACCATCCTCCTAATGCTATCTTTGGCTCTACGGGCAGGCACAAATCCCACCTGCTCCTTGTGGATCAGGCCCGGGATAAGGGTAGCCAACCTCGTGGCCAAAAGTTTGGCGTAAATCTTGACATCTACATTGATTAATGAAATGGGGCGGTAGTTGTTGCAGTGTGTCGGGTCTTTGCCCGGTTTAGGTAGGACGACTATGTGGGCCTCCAGTGCCTGGCGTGGAAAGGGACAGGTCAGGGAGATAGAATTGAATGAGCCGACCAACGGGAGTATCAGATGGTCCTTGAACCGTGAGTAAAACTTTGTGGTGAGACCATCATGTCCAGGACTTTTGCCCGAGGGAAGCGGCTTGAGTGTATTGAGAACTTCAAGGTCAGTGAAAGGGGCGGTGAGGTCTGAAAGGGCATGGCTCGGGAGCGGAGGGAGTGCCGTATGCTCGAGGTAAGTCTGCAGCTTGGACGAAAAGTCAGGAGGCTGAGGAGTATCCGGCGCGCCCTGCAGGCTATATAAGGAGACAAAAAAGTACTGGAATTCCTCGGTTATCTGTTCCGAGCTATGGACCACCCCATGTTTGGTTGAGTTTATCTTAGGGACATAGGTGCGGAGTCGTTGCCCGCGAACCGAGCGCGCCAATAACCGACCACTTTTATCACCGTGTTCGTAGAAAACGCTGCGCACCCGTTCCCTATGTGAAAGGTTTTTAGTGTCTAGGAGCCTCTCTAGGAGGCGAAGGTGACTTTTTGTGCATGGTTTCCAACGAGGCCAGATTGGACAACAGGTTGGACAGGGTCGCCCCCCTCTCCCTCTTCAGACGCGAGCCGTGTTTGATGAACACCCCACGGACAGTGGCTTTAAGAGCTTCCCACTGAATAGGAGCGGGAGTAGAGTCCGCCGCATGGTCCGAGATAAAATTGGCAATCGTAATGGCTACATCCGATTTACAAGGGGTGTCCAGGAGAAGATTCTCATTCAGCTTCCATGTGTAGGACGGCCTACAGGCTCCCGGGACCTCTAGGGAGAGAAAGACCGGGGAATGGTCAGACCAGATTTGCGTGCCAATGGAAGAGGTAGGGGCCCAAGAGAGGAGATGATGGGAAATGAAGAAAAAGTCTATTCTACTATAAGAGCTATCGGTGCCAGAATAACAGGTGTAATCCCTCTGACTTGGGTGTTGAATCCGCCAAGCATCCACTAGTTGCAGGGAGTGAAGGCGTTTCTTGAGCCTATTAAGGGATGGGAACGAAACCTGTGACTTCCCGGAGGTAGTGTCTAGACTAGGGTCGAGCACTAAGTTAAATTCTCTGCCCAGGATCAGGACACCCGAAGCAAAGTCCTCAAGCTGAGAAAGGGTAGACAACAATAGCGGAATCTGACCTTGGTTTGGCATATAAACATTAACCAAGGTGAACGTCTTATTCTGTATAGAGCACTGAACGAAGACATACCTCCCCTCTGGGTCGACCCTTTCAGCGAGTATCTCACACGTCAAGGAAGAGTGGAATCTTATCGCCACTCCTTTGGTCTTACCGCCGGGATTGGAACTGTACACCCATCGGGGGAAGTTGCGGCATGAGAGCTGAGGTGTCTTATTTTGCAGAAAATGTGTCTCCTGTAAGAAAACAATTTGGTTACGGAGCTTATGGAGATCATACAGGAGTTGCGACCTTTTCTGAGGAGAGTTTAAGCCTTTAACATTCAATGAGCAGATCTTCAGAGCGTGCATGGTATTGCAAGGGGCAGAAAGGGGCAGTCAGGAGGACTTCCCGAGATATCCTCAGGGGGAGGGCCCAGGAGCCGAGGTGAGGTAGGGAGAGACACACCAGGGGAGGGAGAAAGAACAAGCAAGAGCTAGAGGACAGAAGAACAAAAGGAGAAGCGGACGTGGCTGCTTGGGCTATCCTCAGGGAAGAGTATAGAAAGTGTCCAAGAGTTAACTATATGGAGGAATTACCTAAAAAACAGAAGTCCCAGGTAGGAAGTGTTCAGTAAACTGTATTACTTCATACAGCTTAAATGTATCTAACGGAAAGAGTCCAACATACATACAAGTTCCCATATAGGGATAATGACTCCATTTACCAACACCAGTAATCACCAGTTCAAACCTCTCTCCACTTGTACTGCAGCTGCACTCAGCACGGTTAAACACAAGAACATCAGTGGTGAGAAAAAGAGTCAATACGGGCTAGTGTGATTATAGAGTATACTTGCAGTTAGCTGCATTGGATGCTCACGGAGGTGTCAGTGTGAGCACATAGTGTAAGCTTGCCTGAGTCCTTGAAGTGTCTACTTGAATGGTCAAGCTGGAAGATCAAAGCCTTACAGAGGTTGCAAGGAAGATGTCCTGTAGCTTTAAATGCACATCAAGCTCCTTGATTTGCACAGTGAAGGTGAGCATGCAGCTATAACTTGGGGTGGCAAGTGGAGGAGTAGATTGTATTCTTTTAAGCACCAGGGTGCTTAAAAGCTACAATCCAGGATGGAAAGGGTTAAGGTAAGTATAGCTGAACATTTGCTTCTCAGGATGAAGAGCGGTGTTGGCAAGCAGAGGAAACATTGGTTTCTTCTGGACTCAGAGATAGCATAACGATGTGTAAGTGCTGCTTAGTCCTGGAGTACTGTGAGCCCAGGCTGTGCAATGACCCTCAAAGGGTTTGTCTGTAAGAACCTGGCCTCACAAGAAGCGGGTTGAATAGATTGTTGTTATTTAACCTGGAAGAGTTTCACCTTAACTTAAAAATAAATAAAATATAACATTCTGCATCACATTAAATTCCCACGAACTGTATACAACTGCAACGCAATTACCATTATTTCTATATAACACAGTGTTTATTTCAGGTATTTATACAGCAGTCAAAAGTTATACTGCACTTTACATACTGCACATTCAGATCAATCTCTGCTCTTAAGGTGCTTATTCTCTAAGGTCCCTACCTCACATGCATACAGGGCTGGATTTACTCTCCCTGCAGCCCCAAGGCCAGGATCCGCAATATGCCCCTCCCATCAATGAAGAATGGCAACCAGATTGTAGGGCGGCGGGGTTAGTTTAAATTTTTTTTTTTATTGTTTCTTTAATTTTTTTTTTTTACTTTTTATTGTTTTATTTAATTGTTTCTTCTTATTTTTTTAATATTTATTTAATTATTTTTTATCAATTATTTTTTTCTATTTTATCTTATTTACTTTTTTATAATTTTTTTATCTTATTGTTTATTTTTTATAATTATTTTCTTATTTTTTTATAAACGGGGAATCCGGGCCTGCATGCATACATACACTAGGCCCAATTATCCTACTAGTTTGGTTTGGAGTGTGGGAAGCCAAAAGGATCCAATCCAATGTTCACCCTCCCAAAACCAAGTACCGTATATACTCGAGTATAAGCCGACCCGAATATAAGCCGAGGTACCTAATTTTACCACAAAGAACTGGGAAAAAATATTGACTCGAGTATAAGCCTAGGGAATATTTGTCTTTACAAAATAATTGAAAAAATAAAGGCAGACCATTTATCTCCACATTGTTGCTTTATTACTTCAGTTGTGCATTTTGTGCTCACATGTTCTGACACAAACTCATAAGAACAGCAGACACATATATTTATGACGCTATGTAAATGTTATGATGTAATTTCCTGTTCTGATATCTCTCATAGAATATAAAAGGTATTTGATATTTGTACACATCAGCTAAGTGCACACATACAAATTATTCACAATGATGAAGACATTACTGAGCCTCTTTATAGCAGTGATATGGTTATCAGGTGAGACTTCTCTAAAGGTGAAAAGTCACTGAATCCAGCCAAAGTGATATTTTCGCTCAGATGTGACTTTGTTTTGTGTATTTTCAGGTGTCCAGTCTGCAGAACAACTTACCCAGTCTGACCCAGTGGTGATAAAGCCGGGGAACTCCCACACACTGACCTGCAAAGCTTCTGGATTCACTTTCACTAGCCACTGGATGAGCTGGGCGAGAGAAATTGGAGGAAAATTACAATGGATAGGTGATATAAATGCGGGTTCCAGTACCATACGCTATCATGATGATTTTAAAGGAAGATTCACAATCTCCAGAGATAACAGTAATAACATGCTAAATCTGAAAATGGACAACATGAAAACTGAAGACACTGCCGTGTATTACTGTGCAAGATACACACAGTGATAGAAAACATCTCTGAGATGGAACAAAAACTCATCTATCCGTCTCTCATGTAATCAGTAGGTGGCAGTAGAAACTTCTCCAATTAAATCCTACAGAAATAAAAAAGCACTCTGTAAGAATGGACATGTACTATACACCCTCGATGACTTTACAGGAAAGGGGCTAATATAGCAATAGCTGTTTAAGATGTACACTGTGAAAACCTGTAGCACTTCTGGGCACTTACTATAGAATGTTCATACATACAACCACAATCACATTTTACCATCTTGAGCATCTTCCCCTCTTCATATTAGGTACATCCTTGGAGACAGTGGCGGAACTACCGACGTTGCGGGCGGTGCCACCGCACCAGGGCCTGAGGCTGGTCACCCCCACAGCCTCAGTGGGGTCCGGTCCTGCTATATGGGACAGTGCAGGGTCCCGCAGTTAGAACACCGGGGCCCCGCACTGCCGACGGGCTTCCCAGTGAGGGGGCGGGTCCTTTCCTCAAGTGCGGTGAATTGTGAGATCGCAGTCGGAGTGAAGTGACATTTCAGGACCGATCAGCTGTTTCAGGGCAGATCGGTTCTCCTGCACATGCGATTTGCGATGCCGTTCTGCCCTGGAACAGCTGGGAAAGCACTGGAATGCTTCACCTATTGGCGGTCACACATTCCACTGCCGAAAAACGGGGCGGAATTACGTTAAAACGTGTGACCACATCACTGTTCACACATTCTAATGTAGTCACAACCTTTGATAGAACAACCCTTTCTGTGGTGAGCTTGTACCACATCCGAAATGACATTCCCACTACAGAAAGAAAAGGAACAATGTTTGTGGTACCATTGCCCAACTTTCTAATTGAATTATTTAATTAACACATAATATTTATAAAAACCATACACATAAAAAGTATACGAAAGTATTTCTATAATGCATCACAATTCCTGAGAGATAGTCTCCTTATCATTGAAAATGGGCCAGTACATCAAATTTTGAACATCTCATGCATTAAAGCAGACCTTCACCCATATTTTTAAAATAACAACAAACACACCTTTAGAAATGTTTAGTACTGCCAATCTACAAACACATACTTCTAGATAATGGCAGGCTTTGTATTCTTGTTTCTCTTTTCTTTCCCAGTCTTCTCACAGTGGCCATGTTTACTAAGGGCAGATTACTAGATCTCACTTTACTTCCTGGAACTCCAGCACATGTGACTAAGACATGTGACCATGCATATCATATCAGCAGAGGAAAATGCCTTTCCCTGAGATCTCATGAGATTACAGATGAGATTTTCCAGCAATGCTTTGCTGATGTACCCTTCCCAGGATGCAATTCTTGGGCACGATTACATCATTTCAGCCAAAGTGGACCAGGAAGTAGATGAACTCTATTTGTAAATAAATGAAAACAAGTTTGTTTAACTAATGAATGTAAGAAGATTTTAAATCAGCATGCAGAGCTCCATGCTGATGTGAAAGGGGGTAAAGGTCCACTTTAAGTTTCAATAACATCTATACATACATTATATTCATATTACAATGTATTTGTAGGCCAGTACTCACAGAGACAGGGACATGAAAACTCACCCCATTTTGCAGAATCATGCGTTATTCTGCTTGTAAGCGGGGTTAGGGTGTGGCGGCTTCACAGAGGGAATCAAACGTAGTGGTCTTTTAAACAAGGTAGTGTTTATTGCCGGAGAGGCAGAGGCAAAGAAGGATATGTACAACAGTAGGACAATTTGTTTCCTTTAGGCACATAGATCACGGATATGGCATACAGTCACATTCGTTATATACGGTGGTTGGATGAGGGGCCCTGTAGACGCTTCCCACTTTCTGGCATAAAGTATAAAGTATAACCCCGAGCAATGCTTATCTGTAGAGGCTGATAATTACAACAATGTTACCCGGCAACAGGAGGGATATCTGAATCCGGCGCACTTTTCCCGCACTCACAGCGGTGATACTGGTTTGGCCACAGGCAGCTGGGAGTCTTTCACCCGACTTGGATTCCCGATGCAGGACTCCGGAGGAACCCTGATCTATGCCTAACAGGCCGGAACACTCTCCCTGAATCCCCTAGCTTTCCCTCACAGGCTGGGTAACTGTCCCTGTCTATGTCCACACGTGTTCTGCCAAAAACGTGGCTGGGCTTTCCTTATCTACCAAACCACCCCAAAATGGGCGACCAAATCTCCCGAGATTTCGTGTCCTATCAGACACCAGGCTTCTCCAAAATGGTGCTGGAGACAACTATAGAGGCCAACTATTTACAAACCTGTTTCCACAAAAACATAGCAATTCGGCTGAAAAGTGAGTATCTACCATTGCTACTCCACTTCACCTTGCAGCCCACTAGGCTGCCCCGTCACTGACAACTGCCTACATGCTTCCTCAGGAGGTCCCCAGGTTTATATGACTAAAATGTCTTTGCATTTCATACATCCATATTTTAAAAACAATAGTCTCAGTATAAACCCATAGTAGCAGCATTGTGTTTCCCTTTGTGGTGGACATAGTGATACATAATTGGCATGGAAGGAGCCAGGGACATGTAGATCCCATTGGAAAGTTCTTACAATCCTGTTGTCCTGATTTCTAGTGTGACAGCAGGAGCCACCAAATTGGCAGGGATATGATGAGTCCTTGTTATGGATTCAGGGGGAAGCCTATATGAGCAATAGCAAGGTAATAACATGACTATACAATGACAAATGTATTTGATGTCATCACGGCCATACTATATAATGGGAATAATATGGGGTGATTTGATTTTGCATATGTCTGTGGCTAATGGATGTGGGTCTGTTGAGCAGTACCACATTTGGTGGCATCTGCATGGGATAGTAACGCTATTATGCAGTATGTACGTCTCAGGGAAACATGATGCTGCTAGTATGAGTCTATACTGAGGCTATTGTTTTTAAAATATGGATATATGAAGTGCAAAAACATTTTAGCAATATAAACCTGGGGGTCTGCTGAGGAAGCAGAATAACGCATGATTCTTGGAAACACATAATTTTCTTGTCCCTATCGCTGGGAGTACTGGCCTACAAATACACATGGTTTATGAATATCATGTATATATGTATGAATGTTATCAATACCTAATTCGTGAGATACATAAGATGTTAACAATGTGATAAATGCCGGCCCAGTTTCAATGATCCAAAGTGCAGAGGATATCCACAGACAATAACTAAATGTCATCTAGTTAGGCTTTCTATCTACTTTTAAGCACATGAGAAACTAGGCACACTCACATACCAGGGTGTACACTGCAATTTTTTTTAGGGATTGAGGACAAATGGCACCTTTTTAGAGCACTCCTCAGGCACAATTAACATCTCTATGGGGTCTGTTCACGAAGCAGCCGAAGGATCTAGCCGTAGCTTCAGCTGACAGCCGGCTTCTGACAGCTGAGCGGAGCCAGCCGTGATCTTACGGCTGGCTCTGGCCACTTGCAGAGAGAGCAGCGTTCCTGGTTACCAGGTAACCAGGGACACTGATCTTCAGACAGCCCAACTCTCCCGGGTGCTCCGGGAGTCTCGCGCTATTAGAGGGCGGGTGCAATAGCTAGTTTGCTATTGGCTATTGCAAATTGAAATAGCCAATAGGAATCTAGCAATGCATTCCTATGGCGAAAATTATTTAATTTTTTTTTACGGCAGCAGAACCGCCCGCCAATAGAAAACAGTTGGGCGGAGCTAGCTTTTACTGCTAGCTCCGCCCAATCGTTTTCTATTGTTTTTTTCCTACTTTTTAAACTATTTTGCTATTCTGCTCGGTCCCACAGAGGTACCGGGCAGAACAGCCGAGTTCGGCTATTTACTCACTGCTGTTCGGCATCTATGAGAATAGACCGAACAGCAGCGAGTAGCCTGCCGGAGGTTCGGCTTAGCCGATCCAGATGTTGGATCGGCTGAGTCAAACTCCTTCTGCACTTCGGGTCGGCCGAACATGCTGAGCATGTTTGGCCGACCCGAAGCCACCCGATGTACGGCTGATTTCAGCCGATATATGGCTGGAATCAGCCGTACCAGCCTGAAGTGAATAGCCGAACAGTGTTTGGCTCACTTCGCTTCAGGTCGGTCGTTCACTCGGCTGCCTACGGCAGCTTAGTGAATAGACCCCTAAATGTACCCAATAACATAGCCAGTCTTCACTTTTTGAGTACAGGTCCACTTTAGGTACTGAGGCCTGAACATAACAGCCAGTCCAATTTTCAGAAGAGTTCAATAGTGGCAGCCTTTGTATTTTGTCAGCTCATGTTTTTCTTTTTTTAGAGCAAATGATAGAGAACGGAGTCTTTGCTGACAGATTTCCTTTCATAAGTCTCTGTAAATGAATCTATTTTATTCAATGTTTTTGTAAGTTTGGTGATATTAGAAAAACTGTTAATAGATATTTACATGTGCTATATGAAGATGGTTTTTGTTCTAAAGGTTGGTATAAAAACTGATGATAGGCACCTACAGTATATATATGTTGTATGTCTGATTACACACATGAATTGTGGGATTCAGTACATCAATTGGACAATAAAATACTATAGCTTAAACATTATTTTGTGGTGATATGCATTTTCAACATGCATCAACATTTACATTTACTCAGTGGTGTCACAAGGGAGGTGCGGGGGATGCGGCCCACACCGGTTGACACCATCAGAGGGGCTGACACCAGCATTTACTTCTAGGGATTTCACTGGATCCCCCTACATTCCCTAATATGTGAAAACAAACGTTTATTAAATGTACTTTTTTACAATGTGCATCAAGGCATCATACAGAACTGAACAACCACCATTTGCTGAAACATTATTTTCTGCTCAGGAACCTGAGGTCATGTTTTGGGTAGATACAGGGGCATCACTTTGCATCATAGGGTCCCATAGCCATATTTTGATATAGGCCCTCCCCTTGCTCAATTATATAAGGCACATAAAATAAAGTATGCATAAAGCTGGCCATAATTAGAAGAACTCTTATTCAGTATGTCTGTGAAGGTTCTCATTCATCCAAGTCATGGTATATATGTAAAAAATAAATCAAGGCAACTGGGCTTGCTGTATTTTTCTGTTATTAAATAGTATGTGTTTAGCCATAAACAATGCATGTGTAAAGATCTACAGTGTCCTGCAAAGTGATGTAACACTTTGGGATGGGGTTCGAGTTGGTGGTAATGCAGGGTTCTCCTGTTGCCTGTTCACTGGCCTACCGAAGCAATTAGTGGTGGTAGTGCTATGCCACTAAATGTGACATCTTCCTCCTCCGGGCCATGCATATATGGAACAAAACAGTGGCACCAGACACTAGTACAATGTCCACTTAATAATTGGTTTGTAGGGGGAGAAGACAATGTAATGTTGGAAGTTGGGGTGACAGCGGCTATATTAAGTGGTGTGAAATTGAACAGAGGAGACATATTAATGACATAGAAGAAAGAACAATATTTCCATTAGTAAAAATCACATTACAAGTACGTGTGTGCCATAAAAATGTGTTCTTTTATTTGGTGTTGTTGCTCACTATATAACTAAGTATAACTAAGTATTTCTCATTACGGTCGGTCTACACAGTGCTGGGGCTCATCTTACACCCACACTACAAGCAATACATTATTGAAGTGTCACCCACCCTATTGGCCATGACTGCAGGTGATATGCTGGCATATCTTGGTGCCTCTTTTTTGAAATCTGTTCATTTTATCTTCATACCTGCCTCTTGTTTCAAAAGTTTGTGACCAATTGTTTGAGGGTGTGTGTAAAAAAAGGAGGTGTGATTCTGTGGGTGTGGCGTGGCTACATATGTGGGTGTGGTCTAGTGGGTGTGTTATAAGTGGACATGGCCAGTAAGGTGTCACTTGATTTCATTTATCAAATCTGATCACAGTTACAGTCTCTGAAAAATCTATGTACAATACAGGGATGATGTCACTGTTACTATTACAAGGTAATCACTGGGTTGCCGAAGGCATTTGCTGCACATAAAGAGGATTCATACCCTTTGTGGCTATTAAGGAAAGTATTTAAATACAAGCTTCTGTGCCGTAGTTCAGCTTTAACTCTGCTGTACAAAAACATATGAATAAATATATTCTTTACTATCAGCTGTGTATATATTGCTGTAACCTAAAAGGAAAATCATAGTGCGTGTTATTCAGGTTAGTTACTGTGTACAGAAAGTATTTCATTTCAGTTTATGTGCAATATTCAATGTTATAATACATAGTATTTGGTCCTATGATTACTTAGGCTTGAACAAAAGAAATGTGTTGTCTGATATTTTTCAGCACAACCGTATACACTGTAATTATTTTAATGAGACATCGTCATGCTGACCTCCTTCTAAAAATGCTAGTTTACTGGCTGTGCCTGATTTAATTACTTTAATTCATAATCCCAGATTAAGCATACAGTAAATGAGTGTCAGAATTAATTGTATCTATATCTGTTCCAGGTCAGTGACTCAGAGCATTGAAGCTAAAGGATCAGCATGACAGTCAATGAAGTTACATTATCAAAGCTGAGTTCAGCAATGACATCTAATATTCTCTTATGAAAAAATCCTTTTTCATAAGAGAATATTATAAAAAGAAGTAAGAGAATCTTCATAAGAGAATCTTTTCATAAGAAGAAGTAAAATAAAAAAGTAGACCATTTACCTACACATGATTACTTTAGCTGTGTGATTTGTGCCCAAACATTCTGATACAAACGCATATAAGGACAACAGACACATATATTTATGACGCTATGTAAATTATATGATGTAATTTCCTGTTCTGAGATCTCTCATAGAATATAAAGGTATTTGATATTTGTACACATCACCTAAGTGCACACATACAAATTATTCACAATGATGAAGACATTACTGAGCCTCTTAATAGCAGTGATATGGTTATCAGGTGAGACATCCCTAAAGGTGAAAAGTCACTGAATCCAGCCAAAGTGATATTTTCGCTCAGATGTGACTTTGTTTTGTGTATTTTCAGGTGTCCAGTCTGCAGAACAACTTACCCTGTCTGATCCAGTGGTGATAAAGCCGGGGAACTCCCACACACTGACCTGTAAAGCTTCTGGATTCACTTTCAGTAGCCACACAATGCACTGGGTGAGAGAGACTAGAGGAAAATTACAATGGATTGCTTATATTAGCAGTGGTGGGGGTAGCGCAGGCTATCATGATGATGTTAAAGGAAGATTCACAATCTCCAGAGATAACAATAATAACATGCTAAATCTGAAAATGGACAACATGAAAACTGAAGACACTGCCTTGTATTACTGTGCAAGACAAGCACACTGATATAAAACATCTCTAAGTTGGAACAACAACTCATCTATCCGTCTCTCATGTAATCAGTAGGTGGCAGTAGAAACATCTAACATGAAATCCTAGAGAAATGAAAGCACGCTGCCCGCTCTGTAACAATGGACACGTACTACATTATACACCCTGAATGATGTTACAGGAAAGGTGGCTGATATAGCAAGAGCTGTTTGTGGTGTACAATGTGAACACCTGTAGCACTTCTGATCACTTACATTAGAATGTTTACACATACAATCTATCAAACTTTACCATCTTGATCCCACCTGAGACCCCTTCAGAGCCCACCTGAGACCCCACCATAGACAGTCTCAGATGGGCTGTGCAGCATCTATGGTGGGCTCTGCAGGGTCACTCTCAGGTGGGTCCTGTGTCCAGCGCGTTGCTAAGCCCTGCGTCCAGCGCATCACTAAGCCCGTGTCCAGCGGCGGGGGGGCCCGGCCTAAAGCCGTGTAAGGGGCCCCAAAATTTCTGACGGCTGCCCTGATAACACATACACAGTGGGTTTTATAAAACTAGGGGGCATTTGCACTACAAAAGACTGCTACAACAACACACATTTTAGTGGTGTGTCTTGTGATTTCACTCAGGTTGATGCCAATACACAGCTCCCAGACATTCCAACTCCCCCGGACGCTGCGGGAGTCTCCCGCTATTAGATAGCGGCTCCCGGCCTCCCGGGAGGGAAACCTTTTCTCCTGGAAAGGTTTACTCTGCTCGATCTAGCAGAGTAAACCTTTTCCTGCTGTCTGTTTTTTTGGTTTTATTTTTACTCTGATATCGTACCCACCGTCTGCCGTCAGACTTAAAAAAAAAGAGAAAAGATGGCATAGAAATGAATAGCTAGGTTGCTATTGGCTATTTGAATTTGCAAATAGGGGGGCAGAGGGCACTTCCCTGAAATGAGAAGGGCACCTGCCTGAAATTACTTTTTTGAGGTTGGTAATCCTGAGCTCCCCAGACCCTGTACAAATGAAATGCTAGAAAAGCATTTATAATGCTGAGCCCCGTCACCTTTCACTAAGCTCCAACCTAGACCTCAGAGTGCTGTGAGTGGTATAGAACAAATAATTTTCACCTAAAGTGGAGCTAGCATCCGATATGTGCTCTCATGTTATGTACATGCATGCTAAGTATAGTACAAGGGTAACACTTTACAGTATTCACTAACTCCCCCAGAGATGACAGTACACTGCCTAGCTGATAACGCCTTCATCTGCGTTTGAAGGGTGGCACAATATTTGTTCACGCATTATCAGTGCTAGCTTTTAATTTTTGGACTAAGACCCTAACCCAGGGATAACACATCAGCTTAAAACACAAACTACTAATGCACAGGGTACTCTATATATCTACTCTCTGCCACCCAAACAATGTTTCCCCAACTGCCAAACAGCAAAGTGCAGTAAAATGATCCAATGCAACATGGAAACCAGCCGGCTGCTCTGACCAGGATCAAAGGGTGTACAGGGCATCAGGAGTTAGTGCTATAAATCCGATGAACATTATATTTCATTCACTTGCACTGGAATTCTGAAACAATGGGCTGAATTTGTGTTCAACCTGAATTTGGATCTAAACACTGTTTACTACAGAAGCTGTCCGTAGAAGGTCACCGAGTACAAACTATTTACACTGACTTGCAGTGCATGGCTCTTATTGATTTTAGGGTTTTGTAGAATGTAATATGAAAGATCTTCAGTCAAGAACACCCCACAGTGTGCATACGAAGCACACATACAGTATATGCTGCATACATATTATCTATGTTAAAAATTTGAAATGTTTATACAGTGAATATATATATTAAGAGTATGACTTAAACTCCAATTAGTCTGCCACAAAATATGGTAAACATGCATAAACCTAATGACACAGGATCATTTTTAAAGCAATCAGACTTTTCCATTACATATGATTTTTATAATCCCAGATTAAGCATACAGTAAATGAGTGTCAAAATTAATTGTATCTATATCTGTTCCAGGTCAGTGACTCAGAGCATTGAAGCTAAAGGATCAGCATGACAGTCAATGAAGTTACATTATCAAAGCTGAGTTCAGCAATGACATCTAATATTCTCTTATGAAAAAATCATTTTAATAGAAAGAATTAAAATAAAAAAGTAGACCATTTACCTACACATGATTACTTTAGCTGTGTGATTTGTGCCCAAACATTCTGATACAAACGCATATAAGGACAACAGACACATATATTTATGACGCTATGTAAATTATATGATGTAATTTCCTGTTCTGAGATCTCTCATAGAATATAAAGGTATTTGATATTTGTACACATCACCTAAGTGCACACATACAAATTATTCACTAGTCGCAAAAGCCAACATAGGTGTAATTCGAGCATTGAAAGAAAAATCATCAAGGAGCAAAAACGGTGCACCATAGAGGCAGGTAGGAAACGTAGCGTTCGCCTCAAGTTGCTTTGTACAGCATAACTATCGGAAGAGATATTGGCACTTACATTTGGCATCGTTACTTGATACATAAAAACAGATGTATATGGCTAGGTAAGTGATCGATGTCTAGGAAAAGGGCAAGGATAGGGAGAGAGAAGACAGGCCTGGAGCAGGAAGACTGACATGAGGGGTGGGGTGAGGGAGAGACGAAAAGGAGAAAAGGACTAGCAGCATGGAAGAGCCAAGGGGTATGAAGGGTGGGTGTGGGTCAGACGCCTAGGGCGTATGTCTAACGAAACCGCTCAGGGGGGCGTTGCGTGCATGACCTGATGGTAGGCATCCGTACCTTGGAAGAGGGTCCAGGGTCTCCAGGTGGACCGGAAAAGCTCCTCAGTATTCCGGAGCGTGGAGGTGAGATCCTCCAACAGATACGTCTCGTCAACCTTAGTGAACCACGACCTAAGGGTAGGGCAACTAGTTTGTTTCCATAGTAGTGGAATGCACTGGCGGGCAGCATTCAAGAGGTGCAGAGAGAAGGATTTTTTATATTTCCCAAGAGACATATTGTTTAAGTGTAGCAAACATGACGTGGGGTTGTCTGTCAGATCCACCATTACCAGGTCCTTCAGGGCGGCAGTCACCCCCTGCCAGAAAGGGAGCAGTAGGGGACAAGACCAAAAAGTGTGCAATATCGTGCCTGGGGCGGTGTGACACCTCCAGCATAATGGTGAGACGTGGGGATACATGGCGTGTAGGACAGTTGGGACCCGATACCATCGGGAGACTATTTTGTATCCTAACTCCTGAGTCTTAGAGGCGATGGAAGAGTGGTGAGCGAGGTGTAGTATGCAGTCTTTCTGTGCTGGTGTGAAGGAGGTGTTGAGGTCACTTTCCCATTTGGCCAGAAATGTTGGATAGGACTCTGGGGGGGGGGCGAGATCAGCATAGAGTACAGGGAGGATATCGCGTGACGAGTGGGTATCTCCTCTTTGCAGGTCCGTTCAAACAAGGTCAGAGGTCTGGAGAGTCTGTGATGGTCGGGTATGGAGAGCAGGAAATGCCTCAGCTGGAGAGCACTCCACTGGTCCAGGGGGGGCTCTGTCAGGGACCTGAGTTCGCCGGCCAATAGCCATCTACCGGAAAGGAGCAGGTCGCAGACGTGAAATTTGTTGGCTTCGCAAAGGCGTCGGAAGCGAGAGTCAGTGACTCCTGGCGAAAAGTCTGGGTCACCGATTACAGGGATCAAGGGCGATGGGAATGGGGAGATGTCCGTGGATAGAAATAGTGACCTGGCTAAGAGGAGGGTTGGCGCAATGGTAGGGTGGGAGCGTGTGGAGGGCGGCAGGGGTGCGGAGAGCCAGGGTAAGCCAGCCAAGGCCGGGTTAGTGTTGTCTTCCTCCATTCCCACCCACTGCTTGGTTTTCCGATGGCAACACAGGTCCCAAATACGGGCCAGGTGGGTCGCCCTGTAGTATTTGGCCAGGTCCGGGAGTCCAATACCCCCTCTGTTCTTGGGGAGGGTAACGGTATCGTAACGGATTCGGGGGGGGCATAGGACCATAGGAAAGCGGTGAACATTTGGCGCAGGCGGCGAAAGAATAGTGGTGGGATGTGAATCGGGAGCGCTTGGAGCAGGTAAAGGACCCTATGCAAGGTGGTAATTTTGATGGCGTTGCAGCGTCCGAACCAGGAAAGCGACAATACATGCCATGACAGGAGGTCTTGCTTAATCTTCAGGAGCAGGGGGGCAAAGTTGAGCTCGTAAGTTTGCGAGGAATCTGGTGCTATAAGGGTGCCCAAGTAGGTGAGAGCGTCCGATGCCCAAGCAAATGGAAAGGAGGACCTCAAGCGGGTCGCCTCCATAGGAGGGAGGGAGACATTGAGGGCAGCCGATTTAGAGTAGTTGATTTTAAAATTAGAGATGGAGGCGTAGCGATCCATTTCTCTCATCAGGATTGGAAGGGACGAGGAAGGGTCGGCTATAAAGAAGATCAAATCATCTGCGAAGGCGGCTACTCTGTGCTCACCAGAGCGTTTTATCAGGCCCCGAAAGCCCTGCAGGGAACGTACGTGACAAAGGAACGGTTCCAAGGTGAGGATGAAAATGAGTGGAGAGAGGGGGCATCCCTGTCGTGTACCATTGGAGATGGAGAAAAAGTCAGAGCGAGCTTCGTTCACACGGACGGCAGCCGTCGGGGACAAGTAAAGTGCGGAGATCCACCTCAGCATTCCAGGACCTAAGCCTATGTGGCGAAGGGTGGCTTTGAGGAGGCGCCATTCCACCCTGTCGAACGCCTTTTCTGCGTCTGTGGACAATATCATTAGAGGTGACTGGGTGGAGCGGGCGTGGTTGATTACATTAAGCACTCTGGTGGTATTGTCCCTAGGCTCCCGTCCCGGAACGAAACCCGCTTGGTCCAAGTGTACAAGGCCCGGGATATAAGGAATTAACCTGTTGGCCAAAATCCTGGCAAAAACCTTCAAATCCAGGTTGAGGAGAGCTATGGGGCGATAGCTACCGCATTGAGACGGGTCCTTGCCAGGCTTGGGTATGACTGCGATGTGGGCGCGAAGCGAGTCCCTGGGAAGGGGGACACTGCTTGGTTTTCCGATGGCAACACAGGTCCCAAATACGGGCCAGGTGGGTCGCCCTGTAGTATTTGGCCAGGTCCGGGAGTCCAATACCCCCTCTGTTCTTGGGGAGGGTAACGGTATCGTAACGGATTCGGGGGGGGCATAGGACCATAGGAAAGCGGTGAACATTTGGCGCAGGCGGCGAAAGAATAGTGGTGGGATGTGAATCGGGAGCGCTTGGAGCAGGTAAAGGACCCTATGCAAGGTGGTAATTTTGATGGCGTTGCAGCGTCCGAACCAGGAAAGCGACAATACATGCCATGACAGGAGGTCTTGCTTAATCTTCAGGAGCAGGGGGGCAAAGTTGAGCTCGTAAGTTTGCGAGGAATCTGGTGCTATAAGGGTGCCCAAGTAGGTGAGAGCGTCCGATGCCCAAGCAAATGGAAAGGAGGACCTCAAGCGGGTCGCCTCCATAGGAGGGAGGGAGACATTGAGGGCAGCCGATTTAGAGTAGTTGATTTTAAAATTAGAGATGGAGGCGTAGCGATCCATTTCTCTCATCAGGATTGGAAGGGACGAGGAAGGGTCGGCTATAAAGAAGATCAAATCATCTGCGAAGGCGGCTACTCTGTGCTCACCAGAGCGTTTTATCAGGCCCCGAAAGCCCTGCAGGGAACGTACGTGACAAAGGAACGGTTCCAAGGTGAGGATGAAAATGAGTGGAGAGAGGGGGCATCCCTGTCGTGTACCATTGGAGATGGAGAAAAAGTCAGAGCGAGCTTCGTTCACACGGACGGCAGCCGTCGGGGACAAGTAAAGTGCGGAGATCCACCTCAGCATTCCAGGACCTAAGCCTATGTGGCGAAGGGTGGCTTTGAGGAGGCGCCATTCCACCCTGTCGAACGCCTTTTCTGCGTCTGTGGACAATATCATTAGAGGTGACTGGGTGGAGCGGGCGTGGTGGATTACATTAAGCACTCTGGTGGTATTGTCCCTAGGCTCCCGTCCCGGAACGAAACCCGCTTGGTCCAAGTGTACAAGGCCCGGGATATATGGAATTAACCTGTTGGCCAAAATCCTGGCAAAGACCTTCAGATCCAGGTTGAGGAGAGCTATGGGGCGGTAGCTACCGCATTGAGACGGGTCCTTGCCAGGTTTGGGTATAACTGTGATGTGGGCGCGGAGCGAGTCCCTGGGAAGGGGGGAGCCTGTTAGGAGGGAATTATACGCCTCTAGAAAATGGGGAGAAAGGATGTGGGAGAAGGTTTTGTAGTAGGGCAAAGTGTATCCGTCAGGACCAGGTGCTTTACCCGATTTAGCTTGTTTAAGTGCCAATTCGTATTCTTCTGGGGAAATCGGTACGTCTAGCTGATCCCTTACCTCTGGTGGCAAGGTCGGCATTCCCGCTTCGCTAAGATAGTGTGTCAGGGTCGCAATATCCGGGGAGGTGGAGGAAGCGTCCACCCGCGTATTAAGATTGTACAGTGCGCTGTAAAAGTTCTGGAATTCCCTGGCCATATCGTCGGAAGATGTCAGTTTCGTTCCCGCGCTGGACACAATGTGGGGGATGAACGGTTTATTAGAGAGCTCATATAGAGTGCGGCAACCTTTCAGAAGGCCATGTCGCACCTTTGAGAGGAGGAGATCGTTGAGCTCCCTTCTAAGTGATACCAGCTCCTTGAGGTGGGCCGTAGCCAAAGATTTTTTATGGGTGGCTTCCACAGCATGAAGTCTGGTAAATAGCTGGGTCACCCGTACTGCTCCCTCCCGTTTCCTGCGGGCCCCATGGCGGATCAGGACACCCCGAACGACACATTTGTGCGCCTCCCATACCACCGCCGGCGCCAAGGACGCGGAGCAGTTTTCCGAGAAATAAGAGAGGATCGTATTCTCTAGCTCAGAGCGTATCTCCGGGTCCTGCAGCAGCGACTCATTTCAGACGCCACAAGGGGCTTTTGGGGATATAGGGGAGCAGGTCCAGTGCCATATGGACCGGGGCGTGGTCAGAGAGCAGGATGTCACCGATCGACGCATCGATAACCAAGGAGAGGTCTTTGAGAAAAAAGTAGTCAATGCTTGAGTAGGTGTTGTGGGCTGAGGAGTAGAATGTAAAGTCCTTTACTTGTGGGTGTAAAATGCGCCAGACATCGGTTAGTTGAAGGAGGTGCAGCTCGGACTTCAGTCTCCGTAGGCGGGAGTATGGAAGGTGGGAGGCCGTTTTGGACACGTCAAGTAGGGGGTCAAGCGCAAAATTGAAGTCTCCCCCCATTATTAACGAATTCGAGGAGGAGCGGTAACGCCCGCCGCAGGAAGGAGACCTGGTCAGAATTGGGGAGGTACAAATTCACTAGGGTGACTAGGGTATCGCCTATCAGGCCCTTCACCTACAGGAACCTACCCTCTGGGTCTATCCTAAGGTCTCTAAAGGTCCACGCCACTGACCTAGACAGCAGAATGCTCACTCCTTTGGACCTGGCAATGGGGGACGGGCAGTGATATGAGGTTGGGAAGTCCCTGTTTCCGAGTTTGGGAATTTTGTCAGATTTAAAATGTGTCTCCTGAAGGAAGGCCACCTGCGTGCCCGCCTTCTTTAGGTCCGCCAATAGCCTGGATCTCTTCTCCGGGACGCCCAAACCCTTGACATTGAAGGTGGTGAGGCGCAGCGGGTTTGTCTGAGCCATATGGAAAGGAAACTAATCCACAGCAGTAGTGAAAAGAGAAAAGGAGAGCAGTGGGGAAAGGAGAAGAAGCAGGTAAGGGCGGGAAGGGATGGGAAGGGAGGCAAGGAGGGAGGGGAGGGACGGGCAGGTGGTACAGGTGGTACAAGGGACGAGTAGCGGGGAGTGGTAGGGGAAGGGTCAGGTGTGTAACCTGAACCAGAGTGGAGAGAACTATAATAGGCGCAAAGCCTAGGCAAATGCGAGACTATACCCTCCGATCCGGGGATGGGAGGGTACTACCTATTGGGGGTATGTGGAAAGAACTTAGCAAGTGAGAAGAACCTTGGGGAGGTGCAATCACTCGTGCAGGACACAGTGTATGAAATCACAACATAGCGTAAAAGGTGACACAACATAACAGTAGAAACAAGTGGGTAACTAGGAGCCTAATGGCCCAAATAGCAGAGACCCAGAGCCAAGACGGCCTCGTCGTCAAATCCCCCGGCCTCTCCGCTCCGCCCCGTCCCCTAACATGGGGGGGGCGCACGGTATCCGGGAGCATGGGGCGGAGGGACCGGGAGGAGACGCACCACCAGCATGACCCTGGGGAGGACACACAAGTGCCGACAGGGATTTTCTGTTCCGAGGGGACATTATCCGATCCCACGCATCTGAAACAAAGGCACAAAGGCAGAGCAAATACACAGAAATACACAGAAGTGCAACATGGCAAGGTCCATAGGACACATATAGCAAAGAAACCTGAGGTCATGGAAATAGAGGGCGTAGGAGGGCCGTGGTCCACCCTCCACCATCTTCCCTCACCCCCGCACCCAGTGGGCTGAGATCTGCAACCTACAGAATAGGGAGTAAAGCATCAAGCATGAGAGAAAAGAAAAAACAACAGTAGAGCGCCATGCTCCCATCAGCGAGGGGGTGCGGGGTGGAGGCAAATGACCAGTCAGTAATGGCAATGAAGGATACAGCAGGAAGGTCAGGGTTCATGGCCCACCAGGGGCTGCACTGGCGGCTCTCTTCGGGAGGACCGGTGTCGGCTTCTGGCCCGGCGGGGTGTCCGCGGGGGTAGAGGGGTCGGCTCCTTGGTCTCGTCAGGGAATTCCAGCCAGTTGGGGATGTCCACCGGGTCCACATCTAGGAAACGGAACAGGGCCGGTAGCTGGTCGGGTGTGTGTAGCTGAAAAGTGGAGTCATCTCGCCGGACGATGAGGTGGAACGGGTGCCCCCAACGATATGTGGCAGAGGTAGAGCGGATGAGGTCTAACAGAGGACGGACCAAGCGCCGCATGCGAAGAGTGTGGCGGGAGAGGTCTGGCAGGATGCGAATGGTGGCGCCATCAAAATCAGAAGGGCCTTGTCTCCAGGCCTGGGGAACGATCTCCTCTTTCACAGCGCAAAAGTGCACCCTGCATAGAACGTCTCTTGGTGCGGAAGGTGTAGGGCGACGGGCACCAGCAACCCTATGTACCCGGTCAAGCTCTAGGGCTGCGTCATGCGGTTTGCCCAGGAGGGTGTTGAGGATGGCCACCACAGTGTCTCTGAGATGGATGCCAGCCGTGGCCTCCGGGATGCCCCTCAGGCACAGATTGTTCCTGCGATTCCGGTTTTCGGAGACGTCCAAGCGGAGATGCATTGAGAGCAGGCGGGGGCTTGTCAGCTGGGTGTCCGCCTCTAGGGCCTCCATCCTGGCCGACAAAGAGGCGGTGGCAGACTCCACTGACGTGACGCGATCATCCACTTCCGTGATGCGGTGGGTGAGATCGTGTAGCTCCTTTTTCAGGGCTGCCACAATGGACGCCATGTTGTCTAAGTCCCGTTTGGTGGGGAGCTGCGGCAGTAGGCCTTGTAGGCAGCCTTCATCCTGAGCGTCCAGGCACGCCATGTGTGAAGAAGGGGAGGGGACAAGCGTGGAGTCCGGCCGCGACACACTCTGCGCCCGGTTCGAGGGCTGTGAGCCAACAAAGTCGGGGGGTCCACCAGGTCAGGGGTCTGGGACGTATTGCCTCCCAGGGGTCTGGGTCCCAGCTTTTTACTGGAGTGGAGGCCGGGCCACTGAAGAGCGGGTGAGCGCCATCTTGGAAGGGGACGGGGCAGCCGAGGCCGGAGATTTCCGGGCAAAAAAGTCGTACAGCAGTGGAGTACGGAGGTCGCCTCGAGTGCCGTGTGTCCTCTGCTCCTTGGGCATGGAGAGGGTGAGTGAGAGTAGGGCTGAATGTCACCTGAAATCGTAGGTCCGGCACGGCTGTTGCAGAGCTCCCCTGAAGTGTGTCTTTACAGCGCCATGTCCAGGCCACGCCCCCTGTATGAGGCCCCATCTTACATATGCACGTATACATACACTCATATGTACACACATACATACATACATACACTCATATGTACACACATACATACATACACTCATATGTACACACATACATACATACATACAAACATGCAAAGTAATTTACTCATGCATGCACACACTCATATACCCGGTTTATTATAGTACAAGTTTAAGAAGTCAGAACAACTCTGGAGATCTTCTTAAAAATAGTCGATTTTCTTAAATATTAGGATGTATGTTAAAGCATTTTAGATAATTATTACACTTAAATAAATGGGGACAGGTTACTTTTTATTTTCTATAGATTGAAGACACATATCTCTTAAACCTATAAGTGACACCTGTAGGTTTAGGAGATATGCCTGTTTTCTCCCCCATCTCTCTCATGCCCTCTGTTATTTCCCCCCCTGTTATTATATATGCCCCCTGGACTCTCCCCTCACCACGGTCCCCCTGACAATCACATTACTGCAGCCCCCCTTCCCCAATCACTTTCTCCTCAGCTCCCCCAATCATGTCTCCGCAGCCCCTCCTTCTCCAATCACATATCTAAAGACCCTCTTCTCCAATCACATGTCCTCAGTCCCCCTTTCTCCATTCACATGTCCTCAGTCTCCCCTTCTCGTATCAGATATACGCAGCCCCCTTTCTCCAATCACATCTCCGCAGCCCCTCCTTCTCCAATCACATCTCCGCAGCCCCTGCTTCTCCAATCACATATCTAGAGACCCCCTTCTCCAATCAGATGTCCTCAGTCCCCCCTTCTCCAAAGCAAGTCCCACCATCTATGCACAGGGACTGTGCTGGGCCCTCCGAGGCTGAGGCCCCGGTGCTGGAGCACCAGCTGCACCGGCGATAGTTCCGCCACTGCTGCTCAAGAGGTAGCAATCAGTCACTTGCTTCCTGTAAGATATTTCTTAAAAAGGACTGTTGGGTTCAATAAAGCTCTATAAGCACAGGAGGGGGTAGAATTAGAAATGTATCCTGACGTTGGAATACACAAAATCAAGCACAGTTCACTAAATCACCTAAATAATCTCTCCCTATTAACGCCTTCACGACTAACCACGTACAGTGTACGTCGCCAGCATCGGGGCTGTTTAAACAGACTCCCAGCGGCTTTTGCTGCCGGGACTCTATTTAAACTTGTAAAGCCGAATGTCGCCAGATCGCTTCTATGGCCCGGTGAAGGGGTCCCCGCGTGCTTCCTGGACTCCGTTGCCCTTCCTACAGGCCCGGGACCGGCTTCTTTGGTGTCAGCGGGGTGCTGGGTAGGAGATGGACAAACCTCCATTCGTCTATCCCCTCCCCGTTCTATGGGACCAGGAGCGATGCAGATTGCATCACTTCAGGTCCCATAGCTGTCAGTGCTGGGCTCCTGAAGCCAAGGTATAAGACCCCATTCACACTAAGCGACACTTGCCTCGAGCGGATCCGCGCGGCCTTGTATTGCAGGACTGTTCGGGTGACGTTCCATCGACGATCGCGCGACTTTCACCGCCAGGCTGCATTAAAAAATAGTAAAATCGCGCGACATCCACGGGAAAAAGGGTCCTGCAGAAGCGACACGCGACAGCGACGGGCGACATGGAGCTGTACATTAGAACAGCTCCATTGAAAATCATTGGACGGCGACTTCTCGTGTGGAAAAAATGTAAATGTGTGATTAAACGCCCAGTGTGAATATGCACTAAGCTATTGAAGTGCGATCTGCACTTCAACAGAGTATTTGGACCCCCAGCATCATCTTAAAGAGTAAGGTGAAGGACTTTTTGGAGTACTGATGTTTGTCGCTATTTCACGGACGCACACAATTTCACGGGTATTGGGTATGGGTATTCTATTGTGTTTTGGGGCATTCAAGTACATTTTTCACTAGATTTTGACGTTTAATAAGGAGTTGCGCTAACATCGTGCAACATACAAATGTTCAACTGCCACCATTTTATTCTATAGGGTCTTGGCTTTCAGAAGATATATAATGTTTGGGGGTTTTAAGTAATTTTCAGGCCTAAAATGTGGAATATATCATGGATGCAAATTTTTTTTTAAAAAGGCCTCAGTCATGAAGGGGTTAAATCAACTCTCCCTGTCCTCTTGCAGACTCCCCTCTTGGGCAGTTATCTAGCTTCCTCGCCTTACTGACTGCTTGCTGCTGTGAGGCTGATGACCAGGGTTTGGCATGCAAGGATTTTCAAGGCATTATCATTTGGTGACAAAATTTGATGACCACGAACGTAATCGAAATGTTAAAAATCTTGAATAAATTTAAATTCTGGCAATTCAAGTTGAATTTGTACTTGACCTGAATTCCTGAATTCTAAACACTGCAGATTGGGGCAGCACAATGGCTCAGTGGTCAGAACTCCTGCCGTGCAGTACTAGGCTCCTTGGTGTGAGCTACACCCAGGACACTACCTGCATAGAGTTTGCATGGTCTCTCTTTGCTTGCATGGCTTCCTCCCACACTCTAAAAATTGTGCTATTACGTTAATTGGGCCTAGTGTATGTATGCATATGAAATAGGGACCTTAGAGAATAAGCTCCCTCAGAGTAGAGACTGATCGGAATATATATATGTATACTTTTAAAAAAATATATTTTTAGTTAAAGTGATATTAAAGTCAAAAGGTTTTAAGCTATTTCAAATTTCTAATGAAATCACTTACAATGGATGCTGCTTCTTCATGTTTAAAAGTTTTAGCTACCTGCAGAATAAGCTAGTTTCCTGAGCACTGGTCCTATAATCCTGTTTAAGGGTGGCTCCTTTCCCTTGCAGGGTCCTATGGAGCCACCTTTGTCTGTGTGCTAGTAAGCTGTATGTCTCCACTAACACATAGTCACAGCAGGGAAAACCTCTTCCCTGCTCCCCAGATCGTATCATTTCTATGCTGCAAAATCTCCACTAAATGTGGACGCTGGTAACTGCAGATCACCATTCATTTTGTTGTGAGTCCATACACCCTGAAAGAAACTAATTTTCACTTAATTCAAGCCCTGATAAAGGGGGAACGTGTGAGCCCCTGAAATACATTGGCTGTTTCACCATACTGACCTTTTTAAATAAACTTGTTTTGTTTTTTTCGAAGCCCGTGGACGTGTATCAAAACAAACTTCCCCCTGTGAACAAAAAAAGTGAACCGTGAAATCACAGCACACAAAAACGTGCACAAGGGTGCAAGGTCCTTCAAAAGAAGGGACCTACTTTCCCGACCCCCCGGGGCGTGAGGCTCCTGACAGGGGTTGAGACTGTTGGCCCACCAACCCGAAGGCCGATGGACCATTTCCGTCGGGGACCTGCCGAAACAGGTCCCTCACAGTACTAGGCAGGGGGGATCTCCCGAAGAGAAACCCCCCTCCTGGGTGGGAGGAGACAGAGAACCCTGTAGGAGGCACAGAATCTCCTCCCAGCATCAGGAATAGGCCCCGAAGAAACCTGTACCTTCATCATCTGTGGGTCAAACTATGCTTTTTAAAAAAGCCAATCGTGCATCGTGCATTAAGTGCATAAATAATACTAAAGTGCCAGTGCACCACGCTGACAGGCCTTAGGGGCCGAGTGCAAAAAAATTGCCCCGGACTAGCCATAAGGCCTGTCCAAGAGGCGTTGTGCAGAAATAAGCAATGTGGTGTGTGACCGAGTGATCAGTGAGTCAAAGTGGGGTCCCACACCCAAGTGACTTCCTGAGCACCCCTGGGACGCCACCCCCAGGGGGCACAACACCACAGGCTTCTGCCGCCCCCAACCCTCTAGCCTCGACCAAGCTTCGTATCCATTCCCATCAGGAGATAGTTCACCTTCAGAGATCCCTCCCCTGGAGCCCACCCATTAACTAGGGTCGAAAACTCCGGGGCCTGGAACCTCATCCGGCTCCCTACCAATTACGTCAGGAACCTACTGGTCCGTCCATCCACCCTTCCTAGGCGACACCAGACTTTCAGTTCCTGACAACTGATAAGAACAGATACTACACTTGATCTTAGCCAAAAGGCCGAGAAGCGATATTTTAAATAAACTTGTTTTGGACTCAAATTGTGGGGGCACCCCATCTGTTCTTTTTACATTTGAATCTACTTTGGGCCCACCATCCACCTCCCCCCACCCCATTTGGCTTGGGGTGTCCCTGTCTGTGTGGGAACAGCCTCTTCAAGAACATTCTAGCATCCTGAATAACAGATTCATTTAAAATGTGGGTCTCCTAAAGCAGCAAGGATCTAGTGTCTCTTTTGCCCTGCACTTACACCAACATACAGGCACAGCTGGGCAACCCACTCCCCTCCTCTCTCCTCCCCTCTCCTCCTTCCTCCCTCCTCCAAGCTAGTAAGTGGACAGCTGCTGGAGACTGTGCTCTTCCTTGTGACCTTGTACTGGATAGGAAGTTCAGGGAAGCATAGCTGAGAGAGTAGGAGGCAGCTGTTCAGAAACATGATGACTGTGTGTCTTCTGTCTAAAAAAAAAGTCTACATGTCAGTGTTTTTACTTCTACTTTGAAGCACAACCACCAATGACAGAGAAGTACTTATAACCTGCCATATTTTTTATCTCCTGCTTACTCCTTGTCACCTAAATCAAATAATTACTTTCACATTCAGCTTCAATTTTTTCTAACTGAGAGTTTAGATACACTTTAACTGTAGTAGAGTCCATCCTGCACATCAGTGTAAAGGAACATACATTAGGTTATTTGCTGTGTGATATAAAGTATTTTATTTTATTTGAATGCATTTGTAATATTGATTGTTTCAGTATATAGTATTCAGTCCTTTGATAGCCGAGGTTTGCTTTAAAAAATGTGCTGCCATTATGTTTTATAACTTCACCAAGTACACTATATTTGTCTTTAGAAAATAACTGAAATATGAATAAAGACAGACCATTTATCTCCACATTGTTGCTTTAGCTGTGTGATTTGTCCCCACACATTCTGATGCAAACTCATATAAGAACAGCAGACACATATACTTATGATGCTATGTAAATGATATGATGTCATTTCCTGTTGTGAAATCTCTCATAGAATATAAAGGTATTTGATATTTGTACACATCACCTAAGTGCACACATACAAATTATTCACAATGATGAAGACATTACTGAGCCTCTTTATAGCAGTGATATGGTTATCAGGTGAGACTTCTCTAAAGGTGAAAAGTCACTGAATCCAGCCAAAGTGATATTTTCTAATATTTTCACAGATGTGACTTTGTTTTGTGTATTTTCAGGTGTCCAGTCTGCAGAACAACTTACCCAGTCTGACCCAGTGGTGATAAAGCCGGGGAACTCCCACACACTGACCTGTAAAGCTTCTGGATTCTCTTTCACTGACTACTGGATGCACTGGGTGAGAGAGAATAGAGGACAATTACAATGGATAGGTCGTATTACTGATGGAAGTAGCGCAGCCTACCATGATGATGTTAAAGGAAGATTCACAATCTCCAGAGATAACAGTAATAACATGCTACATCTGAAAATGGACAACATGAAAACTGAAGACACTGCCTTGTATTACTGTGCAAGAGACACACTGATATAAAACATCTCTAAGCTGGAACAAAAACTCATCTATCCGTCTCTCATGTAATCAGTAGGTGGCAGTAGAAACATCTAACATGAAATCCTAGAGAAATGAAAGCACGCTGCCCGCTCTGTAACAATGGACACGTACTACATTATACACCCTGAATGATGTTACAGGAAAGGTGGCTGATATAGCAAGAGCTGTTTGTGGTGTACACTGTGAAAACCTGTAGCACTGCTGATCACTTACATTAGAATGTTTATCTATCAAACTTTACCATCTTGATCTTCTTCCCCTCTTCATATTAGTTACATCCCTGGAGAGTACTGAATATCTGCAGCAATGGAGAAGAATGAGAAATGTGGAGGTTGTGTTCTATTATATGACTGTTGCACAGAGTGTGAACACATACACAATGGCTTTTATAAAACTATAATGAGGGGCCCAACTTTTGTCCTGACCCCCTTTTTTGCATCCAGAATATAGGTGGTATGCCTTTTTTACCACTGCCATCATACTTCACTTTTTTTTGTTTCAAATAAATGTTTATTGAGATTTACATGGTAACAACAGGGGTACATACAGATGTCTAAAACCCACAGACGGGTCGTTATGATGCGTCAGGTACATATAGCTTTCAAAATCTTAGTTAATAACAAAGGGGTGACCCTTGGAGAGACAGGAGATAGGGTATATAGGTAGAGAAAAGTATCCATGGCTCTGAAGAACGTTCTCGGGAGCTTGATGGGAATGGTTTGGAAGAGATATAGTATTCTAGGAAGCACGTTCATTTTCAATAAGGCTGTTCTTCCAAACCATAAGAAGGTGTGCGTTCTCCAAGACTTGAGGTCTTTCATTACGGAGTCTTGTAAGTGTGCGAAGTTGGCATCATAAAGTCGTGTCAAGTCTGAGGTCAGCTTTATTCCTAGGTAAGGGATTCGGTCAGAGCACCAGATAAAGGGAAAGGACGTTTGAAGGTGAGTTCTAGCGTTCTGTGGCATGTTAAGGGGCATAATCTCGGATTTGGTAAAGTTAATCTTTAGATTGGATAGTTGTCCATACTCGTCAAATTTGGTCATCAGTTTCGGTAAGGAAGTGTGGGGTGCAGAAAGGAAGAACAGAAGGTCATCAGCGTATGCCATTGTCTTGTGGACCTCTGGGCCTACATCTATAACAATCCGGTGTAGAGCACCGTCGAGCTAGCAGTAGGAGGACAGCATGGGGTTAGAGTTGCGGTTGTGAGATTCCCAATGTTATAGTACATCGCCCCGGAAGGGTTCAGCGGAAATTGAGACTATCCAATGGGGAACCTAACCCTTACTTCTCCTCAGCAACATTGCTTCCAGCAGCGGCGCACTATAGGTTAATACGATCATACATCGCTGCCATGGCCATGCAGCGGAAGGTGTCGTACCATTCTGAGGGAGTGGTGAACAAGGGATGGTAATCCGGGGGGAGGAGCGAGCTCACTGTACAAAGTCTGCAAGACATATAACTCTTCAAACCCGTGAGAACAAAAGGCCAACGTGAATGATTGGACGCCCGGGATTGCAGGGATGGCGGAGGCGGCGGGGGCGGTGACGAGAGGTAAGGGGTGGGGCGCATCCCTCATATGCATCATACAAGCGATCGGGTGTCTTTAAGGACGCCGATCCGCTTCTATGTAAACGGCCATCGCTGGCCGTTTAAAATCCTGGCAGTTTCCCGCTTATGCGCA
Organism: Nanorana parkeri; assembly: GCF_000935625.1. Taxonomy (NCBI): domain Eukaryota; kingdom Metazoa; phylum Chordata; class Amphibia; order Anura; family Dicroglossidae; genus Nanorana; species Nanorana parkeri. The sequence goes on from NW_017307984.1 coordinate 85,043, forward strand.
CCAGGGGGCGCACGCGAGCGTGCATGGGCACGAAGGACGTCTAGAGATGCCCACCCACATGGCTGAAGAAAAAAAATCTTTTGTTTTTTAAAAGTGTGCGGTTTCCCCTCCCAAAGAGTACCAGACCCTTTAGGTCTGGTAGGAATGTTAGGAGGGACGCCATTACAAAAAAAAAGCATGGGGTTCCCCTCAAAAGTCATACCAGACCCTTAAGGTCTAATAGGAGTATGAGGAGGAACCCCATATAAAAAACAAAAACGTGAGGTTCCCCCTCAAGGTCATACCAGGCCCTTAAGGAATTTTAAGGAGGAACCCCGACCCCAAAAATGGGGGGGGGGGGGAATGTCAGGTCCCCCCTAAAATTCCATACCAGACCCTTGATCCGAGCATGGGCCTGGCAGGGCAGGAAAGGGGTGGGGCGAGCAAGCCCCCCTCCCATACCAGGCCACATGCCCTCAGCGCTGGGAGGGAGCTTTTCCAGGGGCTTTGGTTGTGGGGGTGCGAGCAGGGGGCTTATTCAGATCAGGGTACCCCTTTTAATAAAGGGGCACCCAGATGAGGCCCCTCTTTGTGAATGAGTAAGAGGTACTTGTACCCCTACCCATTCACTAAAGGGTTAATACAATTATAAATAAAAAAATGTCCAAACTATTGAAAAAATCATGTTTTTGACAAGCCTTTTATTTAAAAAAAAAAATCAAAATGGATCCACTGACGTAATCCAGGGTCAATCACGATGTCCACGACGATGAATTGAGCTAGCTCCACCCAACTTTGTACAGTTGTACAGCATCTGACAGGTGAACCATGATTGGGCAAGGTCATCATGACTTTGCCCAATCATGGCTCTTACAGAGTACTGGGCCCTGATTGGCAAAGTCTTGCACCTGATCTGTGACATACAAACTTTTCTGCATAGAAAAATGAATAATAACGGAGATCTAAAACTTTGCCTGAGGCTACCTCAATGAAGAGTTTCCTTAAAACAGTCGGGGATTACATAACCAGCATCTACTGAGACAATGAACACAATGGTAGGAAATATCAGTAGTCAGGTATATACAGCGCAGGAAACTAAACTTGAGAGATCTGTGGAAGGAAAACGTCCATACCATTGGTGGTCAATAGTAGGAAAAATGCCCCTTTATTAAGGAAGAATGCCCCAGTGCTGATGGTTAGAGGGAGAAGGAAGAGAAGGCTTTTAAAGTGTCATGAACTTTGGGTACCAAAGAATGTTGCCGTTTCACAGATGTATACAATCTTAAGGCTTGACATGTTTGGTATCTATTTACTAGACGCAACTTCATCTTTTGTATTTTTCAAAACAATTGGGTAATAATTTGTAGACCAGTATAATCAAAGGGAGTACAGGGCATCAGGAGTTAGTGCTATAAACTGATGATCATTATATCCTATTCACTTGCATTTGAATTCAGATTTTGCATTATTTCGTTTTTCGGGATTCGGGTCCGAAAGTCATTTCGCTTTGGGATTCGGATTCCGTTCCGTTATTTCCGTTTCGTGTTCATTTCATTAGTTTCGTTACAGCAAAGTGACATAAAAAATATATATTTTAAATGTCACTTTGCTGCAACGAAAATTTGTCTACAAACAAAAATAGGTACAGGCTACCGCTAACGAATTTCGTCCGAAATTTCGTTTTCGTAAATTCGGATTCGTTTTCATTAGTTGTTTCTGTTATTTGGAAATTCGGATACATCCGAATCTCAAAATAATGAAAATTCATCCAAAAAGCAATTTTTTCCGAAACGAATCGCACATGGGGAAGGGGCGTGGTGGTGTGGTGTACTCAATGGCACCGCAGCCACACCCCTGGCCACAGTGCGATCAGCCACACAGGAATGTGTGGCACATTAATGCCTGCGTTCTGGTCCTATCAGAAAAAATGCTTCACACCAGCCGGAACGCACTGTGACTGGTGTGAACTATCCCTAAATGGGTAAAATATGGCCTGTGATACCACAGTCTGGCAGCAGTGACAACAGTGCAAAGTGAGAACCTTTTAATTTTAGGTTTTCTTTTTTTTTAGCAAAGGAAGTGATGGTATATCCCTAAATTATAGTGGTTACTATGGGAATATGGAGGTGCAGGGATTGTGAAAGAAAGCAAAGACCTGCAAAATAAGTGACTGCTGCCCTCAAAATCAACCCCAAATTAAATAAACTGAAACAAGAATAAAACTGCTCAAGAGATAGCAATCAGTCACTTGCTTCCTGTAAGATATTAGTTCTCAAAAAGGACTGTTGGGTTCAATAAAGCTCTATAAGCACAGGAGGGGGTACAATGAGAAATGTATCCCGACGTTGGAATACACAAAATCACGCACAGTTGACTAAATGACCAAAATAATCTCTCCCTATTAACCCCTTCATAACTAAGGACGTACAGTGTACATCACTAGCATCGGGCCTGTTTAAACAGACTCCAGGCAGCCAGATTCTGGCGACTCATCGCTTCTATGGGCCGGTAAAGGGGTCCCCCCCCCCGCCCGACACCCCCGCTGCTACCTGGGCTCCGTTGCCCCTCCTGCGGGCCCGGGATCAGCTTCTTTGGTGTCGGCGGGGTGCTGGGGAGGAGATGGACAAATCTCTGTTCGTCGATTCCCTCCCCGTTCTATGGGACCGGGAGCAATGCAGATTGCATCACTTCCGGTCCCATAGCTGTCAGTGCTTAAGCCCAGCTATAAGCTATTGAAGTGCGATCTGCACTTCAATAGCTTATTTGGAGTGCAAAGGTGACACTGGGGGTATTATGGACCCCCAGGATCACCTTAAAGAGCAACTGTCACCACCATCTGATTTCACATGAGGGGCTTGTAAGCCCCCCTATGTGATAGCAATTAAAGTAAACTAAAAAAAAAAACAGTTTCTAAAATGAACATTGAATAAAATAAATCTAAAAATAATTTTAAAAAATGTAAAGTCCCTGCCCCCGCGAGCACGTGTGTCGCCACTTAAACACGCGTCGGGTGCGCCTACGTATGAAAACGATGAACGCATTACACATGTTGGGTATCGCCTCGCATGCCGTAGTAAGAGCAATAATTCTAGGGCCATTATTTTTGGGTATCTCTAAATTGATGACCTGTGGGGGCTTTTAAAGCATCGTCTATGGACTTTTTGGGGTACTGACATTTGTCGCCTTTTCACGAATGCACACAATTTCTAACCTGGGCCTGTTGGGTATCTATGTACTTGTTCGTAACCTCATATTTGATTCAATAAATAGGTATTTTATTGTGTTTTGGGGCATTTAAGTACATTTTTCACTAAATGTTTTCGTTTAAAAAGAAGTTGCTCTAATATCATGCAACATAAAAAATTTCAACTGCCACCATTTTATTCTATAGGCTCTTGGCTTTCAGAAAATATATAATCTTTAGGGGTTTTAAGTAATTTTCAGCCCTTAAAATGTGGAATATAACAAGGTTGCAAAAAAAAAAGAAAAAAAGCCTCAATCATGAAGGGGTTAAATCATCTCTCCTTGTACTCTTACTACCCCCAGCTCCAACACACTGACATTATGGCCACTCGCAGACTCCCCTCTTGGGCGGGTATCTAGCTCCCTCACTTTACTGACTGTTGCTGCTGTGAGGCTGATGATCAGGGTTTTGCTTGCAAGGTTTTTCAGGGCATTATCATTTGGTGACAACATTTAATGACCAGGAACGTAATTGAAATGTAAAAAATCTTGAATTAATACAAATTCTGGCAATTCAAGTTGAATTTGTACTTGACCTGAATTCTAAATACTGCATATTGGGGCAGCATAATGGCTCAGTGGTCATGACTCCTGCCATGCAGTACTAGGTGCTTTGGTTTTAGCTACACCCAGGACACTACCTGCATAGAGTTTGCATATTCTCTCTAACACTCTAAAAATGTGCTATTATGTTAATTGGGCCTAGTGTATGTATGCATATGAGATAGGGATCTTAGAGAATAAGCTCCCTCAGAGTAGAGACTGATCAGATGGTATATATGTATACTTTTAAAAAATATATATTTTTAGTTAAAGTGATATTAAAGTCAAAAGGTTATTAAGCTATTTCAAATGCTGATGAAATCTCTTACAATGGAAGTTTTAGTTTCCTGCAGAATCAGCTAGTTTCCATAGCACTGGCCCCATAATCCTGTTTAAGGGTGGCTCCTTTCACTTGCAGGGTCCTATGGAGCCACCCTTGTGTGTGTGTTAATTTAAAATGTGGGTCTCCTAAAGCAGCAAGGATCAAGTGTCTCTTTTCATCTACACTTCTGCCAACACACAGGCACAGCTGGGCAACCCATGACTAAGGTAGCATAGATGTCCCCATACTTTCCCATTACAAGCCCCCAAGACCACCCTGTAACCAATAACTAGGCCACACTCCAAATTGGTATAAAATGGCCTTGGCAGCCTTTTATTAACACATTTGATATATAAAACATTTTATATATAAACAATTACCATAACAAAGTTGCAGGTCTTTAAAGGCCACACCTTTGATCCGTTACTTGCGGCAGTACTATAACCTGTTATGCCCCCAGCCGCAACACACTGCCTCGGGGACAACCACCAACTGACCGCATACACTCCAAAATTAGCTGAATAGAGGACCCATACCAAGACAGGTCCGCCAAACCTTAACCACCAGCACCTATTATTTGATGGCCTCCAAAGACCCCAACTGCATACCACCCGGACTAACACCAAAATTCCTTGGGCGGGAGGGAAGTTCACTTTACCTCAGAAAATCTCCAACTGCTGCAGAAAAGACCCTCCTCCTCAGACCACCGTTCAAGCCCCGCCTAACCTTTTTGACCTGTCCAATCAGGTAAGTGACCATGTCCCCGAGACCGAACCCTCGTTAACCCTTTAGCTTGTCTCCCCTATACACCTTGTCATGTATGCCCTGCGCTTATTTATTATTTTTCCTCTTCGGGCCTTCCTCTCCCCTCCTCTCTGCTCCCCTCTCCTCCTTCCTCCTGCCTCCAAGCTAGTAGGTGGACAGCTGCTGGAGACTGTGCTCTTCCTTGTGACCTTGTACTGGACAGGATGTTCAGAGAGTTGGAGGCAGCTGTTTAGAAACACCATGACTAAGTGTCTTCTGTGTAAAAAAAGTCTACATGTCAGTGTTTTTACTTCTGCTTTGAAGCACAACCACCAATGACCGAGAAGTACTTATAACCTGCCATATTTTTTTTAATCTCCTGCTAAAAATGTCACCTAAATCAAATAAGTACGTTCATGGTCAGCTTCAATTTTTTTTTAATCTGAGAGTTTAGATACACTTTAACTGTAGTAGAGTCCATCCTGCACATCAGTGTAAAGGAACATACAATAGGTTATTTGCTGTGTGATATAAAGTATTTTATTTGAATGTATTTTTAATATTGACTGTTTCATTATATAGCATTCAGTCCTTTGATAGTTGAGGGTTGCTTTAAAAAATGTGCTGCCATTATGTTTATTAACTTCACCAAGTACCCTATGTCTGTCTTTAGAACATAACTGAAATATTAATAAAAACAGACCATTTATCTCCACATTGTTGCTTTAGCTGTGTGATTTTGTGTCCACATATTCATATAGCAACTCCTATAAGGACAGCAGACACATATATTTATGATGCTATGTAAATTATATGATGTAATTTCCTGTTCTGAAATCTCTCATAGGATATAAAGGTATTTGATATTTGTACACATCATCTAAGTGCACACATACAAATTATACACAATGATGAAGACATTACTGAGCCTCTTTATAGCAGTGATATGCAGGGCCGCCATCAGGGGGGTACAGCCATCACTAATGTAAGGGGCCCCAGGTGGCTGGGGGGGCCCGAGCTCCGACCGAGCATTTTTTAAAATAAATTAGTATGTACAGGCAAGTTGGTCCAGTCCCGGGCCCCTCCTGTACAATTTGTACATTCCGTACGTGCAGGAAGGTTTTTTTTTAAATCTTTTCTCAGGGCGGAGCTAGGCATGCAGGAGAGGAGCACAACTTCTGGACTGTAAAGTAAGTTTTTTTTAAAGCAGCTGCAGAGGGAGGGGGCTTTGTGCAGAGACACACACTAAGGTGGGGGAGGGGGGGATGCCCAGAGGCCGCTGTGCCCGGCCAGAGCCCGCACTGACTGCCCAAAGCCCACACTGACAACCGCACTGACCGCCCAGAGTGTGTGTGTTTTGACGAAAATTTATTTTTAGTTGCATTTTAATCATCAGATTAAGTTTTGTTTTAGTTGACTAAAATCTAATAGGTTTATTTTTAGTGTAATTTATGCAATTCTCTATCATTTCCAAATTCATTTCATTGTATATCCCTGGAGTAATTCTTCATTTTATTTAACTCTTATTTTTTTAAAACATTTTTTCTTTATCTTCATTGCTATCACAAGGGGCGGGGGGTGGGGGGATGGCTCACAGGCCCCTATGTGATGGCACATTGGAGGTGACAGGTTCTCCTTTCCCCTTCACTGGATTCAGCTGCTGAGGGAGCTGAATGTCAACACAGCAGGCATTTAGCTGCTGTTTTGACAGGCTGGGAGCAATAACCAGCCTCTTATTGCTTATTTTAAATTGCAATAGCAGGCTGGCTATTGCACCCGCTCACTGCCTGCTGTCAATCAGCAGAGGAGGGAACTGAAGGAGAAAGTTCCCCATCAGGTCCTCTTCTGCTGATTCACAGCAGGCAGTGGGCGGGTGCAATATCCAGCCTGTTATTGCAATTTAAAATATCCAATAGCAGGCTGGCTATTGTTTCCAGCTGCTGATTGGATACTTGACACCGGTGATAGAACACCACCAGAAGAGGAGGAATGGGGCAGAAGAGAACGGGGTGGCCAGAGAAAGAGTAACACAGCGGGCAAAGGAGGAACGGGCAGCAGCGGAGGTACGAGGGGGAGCAGTGGGGAATGCAGTGACAGTCTCTCCTCCCTCCTCTGTGCCGGGTGCATTGGTCTGTGTTCCCACTGCCTCTGCCAATACCGGCGGGGAGAGCAGCGGGGATTAAGAGGAACACAGACCTCTGCAGCCAGCACCAGTGGGGAGGAGAACATTGACGAAAATTGGGTACCGGACGAAAATCGTTTTCGTCCCATTAAAGGAGAACTATGGGTTTAAGTCTTTTCCCCATAGTTCTCCTTAGGGCAACGGGAGGACACAAACTAGCGTCCTCCCGTCACCCTAGGCTCAGTATACCGCGAGCTGTAGCTTGCGGTATACTGAGACGCCGCAGCTGAAGTGGATCCCGACAATTGTGCCGCGATCCGCCCAGGTGCGTGAGTGACAGCTGGCTCTGCCTATCTAGAGGCAGAGCCAGCTGTACCCGCCCCGTCCGTTCCGCCAGTCAGCGCTGGCGGATCGTGGAGGGGGGAATCCAACCCCTCCCCTGTCACGGCAGAGAGCCGTGACAGGATTGAAAAGTGAGCGAACGCCAGTATGTGCTCGCTCACCTCCCGATCTACTGAGCAGACCTGTGACAGTCTCATTGTCACAGGTCGGCTAGAACTATGAGGTGAGTGAAAAGCACTCACCTCATAGTTCTCCTTTAACTACTCTTTAATTTAGTTTTTATCACTGAAAAAAGGGCAAAAAACTTTCGCTGACGAAATGAACACTGCTTGAGAGCCCGCACTGGCCACCAGAGAGCCCGCACACCCCCCCTGAAACCCTGCAAAACCCTCCTGAGACCCTGGAGACATCAGACAATGAACTCGGAGGAACACCACAGCGTATGTAGCCTCATAGTATTCTGCATTGCTGTATAATGTATTGCTGAGATTGGTAGTCTCTCTCTACAACTTGGAGTCAGTGGCAGTGCTACCAGACTCACAGCTGCAACCAGGCCCTGGCGCTCCACCACTGACTCCAAGCTGTAGAGAGACTACAAATCACAGCCCGGACCGGAGAAAGTGGGCCCTGGTGACCTTCGACATTTCCAACAAAAGGCCCACCGAAATCCTCAGCACTAGGCCCGTGATGTTCTTAATTCGGCCCTGGGGCCCAGGCCTAAAGCTGTGTAAGGAGCCCCAAAATTTCTGATGGCTGCCCTGGTGATATGGTTATCAGGTGAGACTTCTCTAAAGGTGAAAAGTCATTGAATCCAGCCAAAGTGATATTTTGGCTCAGATGTGACTTTGTTTTGTGTATTTTCAGGTGTCCAGTCTGCAGAACAACTTACCCAGTCTGACCCAGTGGTGATTAAGCCGGGGAACTCCCACACACTGACCTGTAAAGCTTCTGGATTCACTTTCAGTAGCCACTGGATGCACTGGGTGAGAGAGTTTAGAGCAGTGGTCTCAAAGTACCGGCCCGCAGGCCAGTTGCGGCCCGCGAGCCGGTACTATGTGGCCCGCTGCCAGCTCACAAGTCGGGTACGCGGTCACAGGGGGGACTGGGACTGTATTATTTTATATGTGGAGGGGTAGTATTGTTTTATGTGTATGGAGGGGGATTATTATTGTATTTGTGCAGGGGTAGTATTTTTTATGTGTATGGTGGTGGGGTATTATTTTATTTGTGCAAGGGTAGTATTTTTATATGTGTATGGGGGGTGGGGAGGGGGTGGAGAGGAGTGTTTTATTTTTTTTGTGCAGGGGTAGTATTTTTTTTGTGTATGGTGGTGGGGTATTATTTTATTTGTGCAAGGGTACTATCTTTATATGTGTATGGGGGGTGGGGAGGGGGTGGAGAGGAGTGTTTTATTTTTTTTGTGCAGGGGTAGTATTTTTTTATGTGTATGGGGGGGGGGAGTGTATTAGGCTACATTCACACCTGTAAGTTTAGGTGCAATTAGGGATTCCTGCATCAGGAACTTGCGTTTTCCTACAGTAGGAATCCCTAATCTGACGTTTACAAGTGGCAGCTGTCACCCGTTCAAGTTAATGATCAGGTGACAGCAGCCGAATGTAAATGCCTGTAATGGAATGTGATATTACCACATGCGGTTAGAAAACACTCTCCCTGGATGCACAATCGATGTGTCCGGGGATAGTAATTGATTACTAACCAAATGACTTCATATCACGTATCATTACATGCGGTGTGCAGGCGTTTACATGCAGCTGCTGTCACCTGATCATTTACTTGAATGGGTGACAGCTGCGGCTTGTAAACGTCAGATTAGGGATTCCTACTGTAGGAAAACGCAAGTTCCTAATGCAGGAATCCCTCATCGCACCTAAACCTACAGATATGAATGGGGCCTTATTGTGTGTGTATTGGCGTCCGTAGTACCAAACCGGATACAGTGTAATTTTATTTTAAAGTATGAAATTTGGCAAGCGGCCCCCATGGGAGAAAAAAATTTGTCGAGTGGCCCCCGAGTTAATTGAGTTTGGGACCCCTGGTTTAGAGGAACATTACAATGGAGAGCTGTTATTAGTGGTAGTGGGGGTACCATACACTATCATGATGATGTTAAAGGAAGATTCACAATCTCCAGAGATAACAATAATAACATGCTAAATCTGAAAATGGACAACATGAAAACTGAAGACACAGCCTTGTATTACTGTGCAAGAGACACACAGTGATATAAAACATCTCTAAGCTGGAAGAACAAAAACTCATCTATCCGTCTCTCATGTAATCAGTAGGTGGCAGTAGAAACATCTAAAATGAAATCCTAGAGAAATGAAAGTACGCTGCCCGCTCTGTAACAATAGGCACATACTACAGTATACACTGAGTGGCCAGATTATTATGACCACCTGACGTTTGTAGGCAAATTAGCTATAATTAGCTATAATTTTGCGCTGAAGTCGCTAGAGGGCCAGACCATTATAAATAGGGAAGCAGGTTGTTTACCACAACAGTAGAAGTGATTTTTTTCTGAAGATATGGGTAAACAGCGCAATTTAACAGCCTTTGAACGTGCTGTTGTTAAAGTGTTTAAAGACTGGACTGTCAGCCGAAAATCTGGGTCTGAACGTGCGAATTGTGGCTGCCAGTGACTAGTCAATGTTAGGGCAGAACGGAGAGTGGCAAGACTGGTACAAGACAACAGAAGGGCAACAGTGCAGTGTCAGATTCCTCGCATCACCTTTCAACATCTCGTGGAGTCACGAGGCGGCCCAACAAAGTCATCTCGTGGAGTCATCTCGTGGCCCAACAAAGTACTGATGGGGTGGTCATAATAATCTGGCCACTCAGTGTATATTAGGGATGCACCGATACCGATACTAGTATCGATATCGGTGCTGATTCCAAGTATTTGGGTGAGTACTAAATGCTCCGATGCCTAGCACGAGTACTTCCGGTATCAGGAAGCCGGGTAGCGCGTCATTACACACTGCCCGGTTTCCCGATTGGCCCGGGAAGCGGCTCCATGCTCTCTCGTCACTTGTGTAATGACGCACTGCCCGGCTTCTTGATTGGTCGGGAAGCTCGCCAATCAGGAAGCTGGCTTCATGCTCCCTCGTCCTCGTGAGGTAAGGTTACCTTACCTTAGTATGTCCAGCCTGTCACCCCCGTGGCCTCTCCTGCCAGAACGTGGCCTTCCTCCGGTACCCAGCCGGAGCCGTCTGGCTGGCCAATCAGGAAGCCTGGCGCCGTGAAATGACGTGACGCCCTGCTTTCTGATTGGCCAACTCCATGCTCCCTCGTCATGAGATGATGAGGGAGCAGGAAGCTAGACGGCTCCGGCTGGGCACCGAAGGAAGGCAACGTTCTGGCAGGAGAGGCCTCGGGGGTGACAGGCTGGACATACTAAGGTAAGAGGGGACATTCTTGTTAATCGGGAAGCCGGATGGCGAGTCTTTACACGCTGCCCGGCTTCCTGGCTAATCAGGAAGCCAGGTGGCGAGTCATTACACGCCACCTGGCTTCCTGAATGGGACTTCCTTTGCTCAGTAATTGGTATCGGTGAGTACCGAAAAAAAAATAGCAGTACTCGGTACCAAAATACCGGTATCGGTGCATCCCTAGTATATACCCTGAATGATGTTACAGAAAAGGTGGCTGATATAGCAAGAGCTGGACCTAAAGGGCCTAGTATTGTTTGGGAGGGGGAACTGCTCGCTTTAAAAAAAAAAAAAGTTATTTTTTTTCTTTTTAAATGTCAGTTTTGCTGCAGCAGGTTCTATACATTGTACAGATCCGCCACTTCACAGGCAGTTTATGGGGACCCCCAGGCATGATACTTGAAGGAATTTTTCATTTTTAATCTTACCCTTTAAGTCATATAAAAATCACTGTTCCTTTAAAAACATTTTATTTTATTTTTTTTCATTGATTCCTGTCCCCCAGGGCAGTACCCGGACCCCCATACACCTTTTATGGTCAATAACTTGCATATAAGCCCTCTTAAAGGGGACAATCGTTTCAGAACGTTTAACTCCCATTGACTTGCATTGAGTTCAAGTTTGAATTCAAACTTTTCAGCCGTTCGAATGTTTGAATACGAACCGAACACAGGAGTGTTCGGCCCATCACTACTGACCATATATGTGATTTTGATTTCTTGCGCTTCTCCCACGCAGATAATGTAATGCAACAATAATTAGGGGCCGAACTTTTGTCATCATACTTCACTTTTGAGATGCAAATGTAACCTCGCCATAAATGTAGCAGAAGTTATCTGCATTGTTTACACAGTTTCAAGGTATCTTGGATAGTGATAGGTTGAACAAACCCCTGTTCGGTTCGAATTTGAACTCAAACTCAATGCAAGTCTATAGGGGTAGAACTTTGAAAATCAAATGTCCCCATTTTGAAGGCTTATATGCAAGTTATTGGCCATAAAAAGTATATGGGGATCCAGGTACTGCCCTGAGGGACATGAAAAAATGAATGCCGATGGGGACAAGGGCCTCTTCACCACAAGCCCTGGGACGTTGGTTGCGGGGGTGCGGGCAGGGGGCTTATTCACATCAGGGTACCCCTTTTATTAAAGGGGCACCAAGATGCGGCCCCCCTTGTGAATGAGTAAGGGGTACTTGTACCCCTACCCATTCACTAAAGGGTTAAATACAATTGTAAATAAAAAAGTACAGACTTTTGAAAAAATCCTTTATTGGAAGAAAAACAACAAAAGACATGTTTTCGACAAGTCTTTTATTTTAACCCCCCCAAACAATGGATCCAACAACGTAATCCAGGGTCAATCACGACGCCCAGTGTTGTCCACGACAACGACTTGACAAAATAAAACAAGAAAAAATAAATACAAATAATAATTACAATAAAAACTCCCGCCGCAGAATGGCATTTTGACAGATGCCGGCAAAATATAAACAATTTGGCGGAGCTAGAGGTGACAGCTAGCTCCGCCCAATTGTGTACAGTTGTACAGCATCTGACAGGGGAGCCATAATTGGGCAGAGTCATCATAACTTTGCCCAATAATGGCTCTTACAGAGTACTGGGCCCTGATTGGGCAAGGTCTTGCACCTGACCTGTGGTGATGTGCAAGGCTTTAGCCAATCAGGGCTTCACAAGGAGCAGTGCTTTGCCTGCTGAATGCCCCGACAGTTTGTGTGTTGCCAAACACACAAACTCTGTTCGAGCCGAACTCAAGCTCGACTCGAACATTGAGCCCATCACTAATTTTTGCTTCTGAGTTAAAGTATCACGCAACAGTTCCTTGAAAATGTTAGGCAATGACACTTTCACAAGCCACCAGATGTAACTGTATGATGCGTAGATCTGACCAGGACAAATGTACCTTGCAATAAAAGAACAATAAATGACAGTTAGATAATAATCTTTAGTCTCAAAGTGAAGATACATTTATACACTTCTATGTGGTACCATTTTCATTGTTCTACCGTACTTTGTCGAGAAGTTATGAGGCATCATTATCATCAGACACCTTTTAAGGTTTTGTAGAATGTAATATGTAAGATCCAGAGCTGATGCAAGGATTTTTGCCTACACAGGCGAAGGTGCGTTTTTACACCCCCACACACACCCTCCCATACACACACACACCCACAAACACACACACACACACCCTCAGATAGCTGCCTATGCAGCCTTGCACTAGTGTTGACACTGATGGCTATAAATAGCTTTGTCCTATCTACATTATCAGCACTCGCTCTCCACGCGGTCATGTGTCCGCCATTCAAGTTTCTGCCATTTGATTCTATCTGTAGAGTCGCAGCAGGCAGAGGAACATCGAGGGGAGGAATCAGGAGAGGAGCACCATCCAGTGCTTTTATCTCACAGTCCCATAGCATGAACACACAGGACTGTTTCATCCTACCCTCCATGCGTTCTGGGGTGGGAACGGGTGTAGCACTGCTATTAATGTCAATAGCACCACAAGCATGCCTCCCGCCAGCAGTACTATCGATTTCACTGGAACACGTGGTACCGCAATTTCCTGCATTCCAGTGCAGTGCGATTGCAAAAACTAGTGCATGAAATCAGCGGCGTATTTACACTTTGTGCTGCCCCAGGCAATACAGTCCCCTGCCGATGTCCAGTTGATTATCTCTGAACCGCTAGGCGTTTGCGTACGGCGGCACCAGCGGAGCAGCCGCCCTGACGGAGGGTGCCACCCTAGGCAAACGCCTAGTTTGCCTCGCGGTAAATACGCCCCTGCATGAAATCACACCTCACTGGAATGCAGGGCATTGCAGTACCAAGCGTTCCAGTGCAGTTGATCGCACTGTGGGTGGGAGGCATGAGAGAAGTGGTGCAGTGTGTTCATGGCACCGGATTGTCAGATGGAACACACTGGATGGTGTGAACTCTGAAAACGCATTTTCTTGGAACCTGTTTAGTGGGTATGGAATGTCCTTTTTTTTTTAAGGTGGTGGATCTTGGAGGGTGAGTAATAATGTTAACTAGAGAATGTGTTTCTATTGGAAATAAAGAATATGAGAATACAGTATGAAGAGAATTTATCAAAACTGGAGCAAACAAAATCTGGAGCAGCTGTGCAATGCAACCAATCAGCTTCTTTCCTTCAAGCTGATTGGTTGCCATGCACAGCTGCTCCACTTTTGATAAATTCCCCCCAATGTGTTTAATTAACCATTTCCAGCGGGTTCACGTAAATACACATCACCCACTAGAAGTGGTTATACCAAGAACACGGCTGCTGCTGCAAGATTGCTCCTGTTGAAGACATGGATGAGTTTGTGTCACACATGTTAGAAGCTGTTTATTCTCAATGCTCAGCCTGGAGGTGGTGAGTCTTCAGTGGCACCCAATACACCTAGTTGTGTGGGCATGGACACCATATGCATACAAATGGACTGACACCCATCAGAGCCAGATTTAAAATCGTTTAGCTGTAAGCTATAAGTGCCAGTTCATACCATAAACAGTGCGTTCCAGAGTGGCCAGCCTGTGAAACGCACTGTATTGCATTCCAGCCGGCTTCCTGCGTTAAGGAGCAGGAGGGGACGTGGTGGAGCATCAAAGTCAATGGCACAGCAGCCACGTCTCCCGGCCGCAGTACGTTTGACCGCATCAGAACGCGTAGCACATCAGTGCCCGTACTCCGGTCCAGTGTGATCTGAAAAAATGCTACAAGCACTATTTTTTCTGATGGCATCGGACTGGGATGCAGGCATTGTTCTGTCACGCGTTCTAGTGAGGGCGATCGTACTGCGGCCGCTTCCTTCCCCAGAACGCAGTGAGTCGGACGAGATGCGATCCAGTGCGTTCCGGCTCCGAATCAGGCTACTAACATGCATTTCAAAGGATATCACTTTTTTTTCTACATTCTGTAGTTTTGGTTTAGCTTTTGTTACTTCAAAATATATAAATAAAACATGTAAAATGAATATGGGTGATTAGGAATAAATAATACAAAAAAAAAAACAGATTGTGCTTTACAGTGTAGAAAACCGTTTATAGCAATGGTATCTCTGTTATTTACTTATATATAACACTTCACACACTGCATATAAATTATGAATTGGGCACTATGACTTTAAGAGGCTTGCAAGCTCACAGAGAAACACACATCCACAGTGACACTCATACACATACAAACATAGTGACAGACACACACATCCACAGTGACACTCACACACATACAAACATAATGACAGACACACACATCCACAGTGACACTCACACACATACAAACATAGTGACATACACACAAACATAGTAACATATACACAGTGACACACACACACATACACAAACATAGTGACATACACACAGCACAGAGACACACACACGCTAGTACCTGCAGCTCGGGACAAGGAGACAGTGAGGAGAGAGGTGAGAACGGCTCCTCCCACAGTGCAGAGAGTGGCCGGGAGAAGGTAGCATGAGGCTCCACACACGGCACATGGCAGGGGGGACAGCTGGAGACACAGTGCTGGCTGAGCGGCTCCAAAGTCAGCACAGGCGGTGGGGCGGAGTTGAGATCATTGCCATAGAAGCCCGGAGCCCCGTGCACACCGTTACATCCAGACATTCCAACTCTCCTGGACGCTTCGGGAGTCTCCCACTTTTATGTAGCGGCTCCCAACCGCCCAGGAGAGAAATACTTTCTCCCGGAAAGGTTTACTCTGCTTGATCGAGCATAGTAAACCTTTCCCTGCTCTGTTTTTTTTTTTTTCTGACATCGGGACCGGAGTCAGTCAGAAAAAAAAACAGCATAGGAATGCATAGCTAGATTCCTATTGGCTATTTCACTTTGCACTAACCAATAGCAAACTAGCTATTGCACCCACTGCTGCTGTCAATCACCAAAGGGGACCTGAAGTTCTCCATCAGGTCCTCTTCTAGTGATTGAGAGCAGCAAAGGGTGGGAGCAGTAGCCAGCTTGCTATTGGATTTTGCAAATTGAAATAGCCAATAACAATCTAGCTATGCATTCCTATGCTTTTTTTTTTATTCTGACAGCAGCTGTCAGAATACTAAAAAAAGACATAACCATGCAGATAGCAAATAAGCTATTGCTTCCTGTGCTATCTGCCATCATTTCCATGGATGGGGGATGGGGGGGGGGGGGTGACAGAGGGCACCTCCCTGAAATGGGAAGGGCACCTCCCTGAAATTGCTTTTTTCAGGTTGGGATCCCTGTACATCTAACTATGTTTGCAGCTGTGCCAGGATTTTTCCACCCCCTCCCGCTGGCGCCCTCAAATGGCTGCTTGAGTTGCCTTACACTAACACCGACTCTGGTAAGATGTAAGATCTACAGTCAAGAACACCCCACAGTGTGCATATGAAGCACACACATACAGGTGAAACTTGAATAATTAGAATATTGTGCAAAAGTTCATTTATTTCACTAATGCAACTTAAAAAGGTGAAACTAATATATGAGATAGACTCATTACATGCAAAGCAAAATAGTTCAAGCCGTGATTTGTCATAATTGAGTTCAATTCGAACACCGATTTTGGAATCATCAGCAAACACTGAAACATGGCTGTTTACCCACTCCCCAATATCGTTAATAAACAGGTTAAACAGCATGGGGCCCAGCACAGAACCCTGCGGCACGCCGCTCATGACCCTAGACCAATCCGAGAAGGTGCCATTTATCAATACTCTTTGTACACGTTCCTGTAGCCAGTTTTCTATCCATGTACATATTAATTCGTCTATGCCCATAGACCTCAGCTTGTGTAGTAAACGTTTATGTGGTACCGTGTCAAATGCTTTAGCAAAGTCCAAATATACCACATCCATTGGCCTCCCTCGGTCCAGATCTCTACTTACCCCTTCGTAAAAAGTTAGCAGGTTAGTCTGACAGGAACAGTCTTTCCTAAATCCATGCTGGTTGTCATTTACTATGCCATTATCACGAACAAATTCTACTAAGTGGTTCTTAATCATGCCCTCTAACACTTTACAAACTACCGATGTAAGACTAACCGGTCTGTAGTTCCCCGGATGGCATCTGGACCCCTTTTTGAATATTGGAACTACCGTAGCACACTGCCAGTCATTAAGGAAAATTATGAATAATGGAGCCACTATAACCTGGCTTAGTTCTTTAAGTACATTGGGGTGCAAGTTATCTGGTCCTAATGCCTTATTTGCATTAAGTAGTTTCAGTCTTTGTTGTATCTCGGTTTCCGTCAACCACTGCAGAATAACCTGAGATGAACTATGTGCGTTCTCATGTTTATTAAACCTGTCTTTTTCGTCGGTGAATACTGAGGAGAAAAAGGTATTCAACCTTTTGTTGAATACCTGTACCCTCTCCCTGTCGTTTGTGCCTAACCCCCGTTAGCATCCATTATTGGGCCTATCTGCTCCTTTCTTACTCTTTTACTGTTAATGTACTGGTAACATTTTTAAGGGTTATCTTTACTAACTGTGGCTATATGTTTTTAACACTCTATTTTAGCTTCCCGAATTATTTTCTTGCATCTTTTGTTACATTCTTTGTAATTATCGAACGCCAATGGCGTCCCCTCCATCTTATATTTTCTAAATGCCACTCTCTTGTCCTTGTGTTGCTTTACCGATCTATTTCTCCACACAGGCTTAGTTTTTGATCTTTTAATTTTATTCCCCAATGGTATACACTTGGCAATAGCCTTTTGTAGTGTGCACTCTATTTTAGCTTCTCTAATTATTTTCTTGCATCTTTTGTTACATTCTTTGTAATTATCGAACGCCAATGCCGTCCCCTCCATCTTATATTTTCTAAATGCCACTCTCTTGTCCTTGTGTTGCTTTACCGATCTATTTCTCCACACAGGCTTAGTTTTTGATCTTTTAATTTTATTCCCCAATGGTATACACTTGGCAATAGCCTTTTGTAATGTGTTCTTAAAACATTCCCATTTCTGTTCAGTGCTCAGTTTCTGAAATAAATGTTCCCATTTAATTTCACCCATGAGCTGGTGTAGCTTATCAAAGTTTCCAGAAAGTTTAGGGTTTTTGTCCAACCAGCTGACTTTGCTTTACTATACCCAATATTGAAAGTAATCACATTCTGATCACTTGTGATCACTGTTACCCAGTGTCTCCCCAATTGCAACATCCTCAATTAACTCCACATTATTAGAAATGATTAAATCTAGGATTGCATTTTTCCTAGTTGGGACCTCTACCATCTGATCCATAAAGTTGTCTCGCAACATGTTCAGAAAACGGGCCGCCTTTGTCGAATGGGATGTTCCATTAACCCAATTTATGCCTGGATAATTGAAGTCACCCATAATGATGACATTACCCTGCTTCCCAGCTGTTTCTACTTGGGAGTGTAGCTGAGCCTCCTCCTCCCCCCCTATATCTGGAGGTTTATAACAGACACCCACAATAAGTTTACGGCTAGCCTCCGACCTATCAAGTTCCAGCCACAGGGATTCCACGTCTGCCCCGCCATTTAACGTGATGTCATCTCGTATGTGCACCCTTAGATTATTTTTAACACACCTGCCCTTTTTCCACACCTGTCCCTCCTGAACACGCTGTACCCTTCTATGTTAGTGGCCCAGTCATGTGTGTTATCTAGCCAGGTTTCCGTTATTCCCACTACATCGAAGTTTTCTTCGAGTAAAATAATTTCTAGTTCCTCTACTTTATTTGCTAGACTTCTAGCATTGGTGTACATACATTTAATTTTTGACCTATTTTCGGAAAAATACAAAATATCATCCTGCTCTCTGCTACGTTTTTTATTTTGCCTAGCTATAGGTGGATCATTTCTACTTTGTTTAACTTCGGCCATACCATTTGCTATGTTTGCTACATTATCTATGTGGATTTTGTTGTTAAACTTGTTGTTATTGTTATTATTGTTATTGACTGGAGCGAGCCCCCCATTATCTCCTATTTTACTCCCTTCCGTATTGTTTTTCCCCGTGTTTACTTGTTCACTATTTAATTTATTTGTGTTTATCCATTCCCCCCGTTATCTAGTTTAAATGCTCCTCCAGTTTTTAACTATTTTTACCCCCAGAAATGGTGCACCTTCCCCATTAAGATGCACTGCCGTCTCGGTTGAAGAGGCGGTAGCCGACTGAGAAGTCAGCCCAGTTCTCCAGGAAACCAAAGCCCTCCTTCCGACACCAACCACGGAGACACTTGTGAAGCTCCCTCAACTCTCGCTGTCTCTCTGGAGTGGCTCTCGGCACCT
Source organism: Nanorana parkeri (assembly GCF_000935625.1). NCBI lineage: Eukaryota > Metazoa > Chordata > Amphibia > Anura > Dicroglossidae > Nanorana > Nanorana parkeri. Next base: position 104,066 of record NW_017307984.1, read on the forward strand.
GCAGTATCTCAGAGAATACTAGCGTGGAGGTCCTTTCCTTCAGTCTAGCACCTAAGTCTCGGAACCCCATTTTTAGACCCATTTAACACGATGTCATGCCGTATGTGCACCCTTAGATTATTTTTAACATAAATGCAAACTCCTCCCCCCCTTTTCCCACACCTGTCCCTCCTGAACATGTTGTACCCTTCTATGTTAGTGGCCCAGTCATGTGTGTTATTTAGCCAGGTTTCTATTATTCCCACTACATCGAAGTTTTCTTCGAGTAACATAATTTCTAGTTCCTCTACTTTATTTGCTAGACTTCTAGCATTGGTGTACATACATTTAATTTTTGACCTGTTTTCGAAAAAATACAAAATATTATCCGGCTCTCTGCTACGTTTTTTTATTTTTCCTAGCTATTGGTGGATCATTTCTACTTTGTTTAACTTCGGCCATACAATTTGCTATGTTTGCTACATTATCTATGTTGATTTTGTTGTCGAAATTGTTATTGTTATTATTGTTATTGACTGGAGCGAGACCCCCATTATCTCCTGTTTTACTCCCTTCAGTATTGTTTTTCCCCGTGTTTACTTGTTCACTATTTAATTTATTTGTGTTTATCCACTACCCCCGTTATCTAGTTTAAATGCTCCTCCAGTCTTTCTACCATTTTTCCCCCCAGAAACGGTGCACCTTCCCCATTAAGATGCAGCCCGTCTCGCCTGAAGAGCCGGTAGCCAACTGAGAAGTCAGCACAGTTCTCCAGGAAACCAAAGCCCTCCTTCCGACACCAGCCACAGAGCCACTTGTTAAGATCCCTCAACTCTCGCTGTCTCTCTGGAGTGGTTCTCGGCACCGGCAGTATCTCAGAGAATACCACCGTGGAGGTCCTTTCCTTCAGCCTAGCACCTAAGTCTCGGAACCCCTTTTTTAGGACACTCCAATTGCCACCTGTTTTGTAATTGGTGTCGATGTGCACCAAGACAGCTGGGCCGTGCCCAACCCCATTCAGTAATCTGTCAATTTGTTCCGCAGTGTGCCGAACACGAGCTCCAGGCAAGCAGCACACCATTCGGCGCTCGCGATCCCAATGACAGATTTCCCTGTCTGTGCGCTTGATGATGGAGTCTCCAACCACCAAGATCTGCCTCTCCTGCTCCTCCATCCTGCTCCCATCCATGCCGGAGCAGTCACTCCCCCCACGGATAGAGGAGGCGTCCTGCTCCAGGTTCTCTGGATTTGGCATGGGGTGCAGGAACTGGGAGATTTCTTAAGCTGGCCATACACCTTACAACTATTGCACGACTTTCGTTGTGCAATAGACATGTGCGATTCAGTTAGTACCGAAATTCGTTTCGGACGAATTTTCGGAAATTCGGAGATTCGGATGCATCCGAATTACAGCTAAGACGCATGCAAACGAATCCGAATTCCCAATTTCCCGATTTCCCGAAATACGTTAGCGGTAGTCCGGCCGAAATCCTTTTATGGACAAAACCCTGACCCGGTGGTTGTGGGGGTCTGCGGGCAAGGGGGCTTATTTGCATTGGGGTACCCCCTTAAATAAGGGGGCACCCAGATGCCGCCCCCCCATGTGAATGAGTAAGGGGTACTTGTACCCCTACCTATTCACTAAAGGGTTAAATCAAATAGTTAGTAAAAAGTCCAGACTTTTGACAAAATCATTTAATTGAAAAAAAAACAGTCAATTTTTTTTAAAAAAATGGCTCCATCGATGTAATCCAGAGTCAATCAGGATGCAGGACCCCCATTGACCCGCCAAAATAAAAAAAGTCCCGCCGCAGACGACCACCCGAACCTGACGAAAACTCGCCGCAAAAATGACATTCAGCCCAAATGTCAACAGATGGGTGGAGCGAGCCATGACGTCACGGCTCGCTCCGCCCATTTGACATTCTCAGCCGTCAAATACTACATAGCATTCGGGAACTCCCAAATATTATTCATGAGTTTCCGAATGCTATTCAGGTCTGTGAGCCGAGGTGTCATAATTCTTTTCAGATGACACCTCAGCTCTTTTTTTGTGTTATAACGTGCACAAATTTTCATTTTCTCCTACAACACCTACTACAACATTTTCCCTCTACAACACTTCTATGGTTACAAGTTCAAAGGCAATAGTGTAGTGGTTAGAGTACTGGTTTGCCATTGTCAAGGTTGCAGGTTCTAATCCAGGGCAGGGAGAATAATTGAAATTTTTTTTTTCTTTGCTTTTGAATTGGCATTCTCCTAACATTCCTACCAGACCTAAAGGGTCTGGTATGAATTGGGGGGGAACCTCAGGCTTTTTTTTTTCATCGTGTAGTAGTGGCAGCACCTAATTGCACACCTGTTCATATCACTTATGGGAAGGGTGCTGGCTAATGTTCTGGGCTTCAGCTGGGAAGAGGAACAGGAGGACTCCACCCAGAAGTTAGAGGGGAGCCAGGTGGCCGTGTGTGCTAGAGGCACAGGTAAGACAGCCAAGAAGACTTAGAGAACCAGTTACACACGGAGTATATGCGACTATCTTTAGTCGGTGACCCGAGGGACCTGGTGGACACACTGCTGAGAGAGCAGCGTGAGTGCTCATAAGGGGTGAGCAGTGTGAGTATCACACAGAGGTGTGCTGAAGATTGTATATGATGAGGAAAGCATTATTATTAAGATAAGATGTTTATGTTCAAGTTGGCTTCAAGACTGGTCCTTAAGCGCTCACCATAGGTGCTCAATTGCCCGAAATATCACAAGATGAATTAAGTAGTAGATGCAATGTAACAATACGTTGTTACACTGTATTGCTCAAGGACATTTGCAAACTGTTTGCTACGGCTCGCGGTATACTAAGAAGACGCAGCTGAAGCGAGTCCCGACAATTATGTCTGGATCCGCCCAGTTCTCCTTTAAGGGCTTGTTTGTGTCGAGGTTAAACAAAAATTATACTCGCCCGAAACTCGGGTCCGGACAGCTGTGACAGCGTCCCTCCAGCCGATCTACTTCTCTGCTGAAATGACCATATATCCCTTGGTGTCCTATACACAGGTTCGGGTGAGTATAACTTTTCTAACCTAGACACAAACGAGCACTTAACCCTTGCTGTGCGGGAGCAGCCCGGGTTAAGTGCTTGCAAGGGTTAAAAATCTTTTTCCCTAGAGTTCTGCTTTAAGATTAGTGAACCAATTTGTATGATTCAGACATTTTCCCACAAACAAGTTCACTAATTTAACTAGCAAAGTAGTCCGAAGATCCACTTATAGATCATTTCTGTTATTAGCAGAAGGTCACCCCCTTCCCCACAGGAAGTCAACACTCCAATGGAATGAGGGCTTCCTACCCTCTGGGTGGCATTATTGGCCTAAGAAAGAACTGTAATTCATTATGAGGACAGCACCTAAAAAAGACAAACTACTTCATTAGTAGTGATGAGCCGAACAGGGGCGTATCTGCCGCGAGGCAAACAAGGCGTTTGCCTGGAGCGGCAGATTCGCTGAGAGCGGCACTGACGGGATGATGAGGACGTTGGTCTGGAGAGTGGACGGCGGGCGGCGTTGATTTACGGTGAGTCAGTCCGGGGGGTGATTGAATACAAACTTGAACCTAATGCAAGTCAATGGGCGTCGAACTTTTGAAAATGAGTGTCCCCTTTAAAAGTCCTTATGTGCAAGTTATTGTCCATAAAAGGTGTGTGGGGTTTTGGGTACTGCTCTGGGGGGCAGGAATCAATGGGAAAAAAAAATACAGTTTTTTAAAGGAGCAGTGATATTAACATCACTTAAAAGGTAAGATGAAAAAATCCTTCAAATATCATGCCAAGGGGGTCCCCTTAACCTGCCTGTGAAGTGGCGGATCTGTACGATGTATAGAAGCTGCTGCTGCAGCAAAAAGTGACATTTCTAAAAAAATACAGCATTTTTTTTTTTTTTACTCTTAAAGTGTGCAGTTCCCCCTCCCACATGCCCTCAGCACTGGGAGGGTGTCCCTGTGCCGATGGGGACAAGGGCATCGTCCCCACAACCCTGACCCGGTGGTTGTTGGGGTCTGCGGGCAAGGGGGCAGGGCGGACTGCGACCGCCTCAATATATTTTAACAAGGTCTCCTGTGGATATTCGGAGTAATGTTCAGAAAACCCAGCAGGATCATCCTCTAAGAACCACACCAGCGACATAACCTGTGGCAAGGTAAATGAAGGGAAGAAGTCATCACCCTCATCACCACTCCGAGCTAGTTCACTACAAATTTTGATTAAAGGTATAGCCCCGCCTCCGGTCCCGCCTCGGCCCCTCCTTCCTCCAGCCGGCCGTTCTCTCGGCTAAATTAAGCGGCGGCGAGATCCAAGGAGCGGCCGCCTAATGTGATGGTTAGGCAGCCGAGGCTGCCTGATGCTGTGCGGCCCAGCTCGCGGCAACCGCCACCCTCCTGCAAGGTGCCACCCCATCAGCGTCCTCGGGCGGCTGCATGACTTGCCTTGCGGTAGCGCCGGGCTTGATTCCTGGAGAGCAGCAAAAGAGATATGGCGGCTTGTGGAGAAAGTGGAGAGTGTGGATGACACAATGTGACATATCAGAGCACATCTGTGATAATACACACAATACACAGTACTCCCCGCGATAGGGACAAGAAAACTAATTTCACAGAATCATGTGTTATCCTACTTCCTCAGGGGACCCCCAGGTTTATACTGCTAAAATATATTTGCACTGTTGAGACAGAAATCATTTAAGTTGGTGGCACATCACACAAAGCCACTTTAGAAAAAACAGTAATTCCTGTTACCCTCATATATCCATATTTAAAAAAACAATAGTCTCAGGAAGGAACCATAGTGGTAGCATCATGTTTCACTTTGTGTTGGACATAGGGATAGATAATTAACAGAAAACGAGCCAAGGATATTTAGATCCCAATGGAAAATTTTAAGTAAAACAAATGATTCCATTAAATCCCATATGTCCATTGCAATAAAAGTTAACCACCTGGCTAACTAGGCTACAATGTCTCAAGTATAAATTATTGAAATACTACACATGCAAAATCAATTCCCCCCATATTGTAATATATATTTTATTATAATATGGTTGTGGTGGCATCAAATAAAGTCCATTGTATAGTCATCTTATTACCTTGCTATTGCTCAAAAAAGCTTCCTCCTAAATCTAAACTTACAAGGACTCATCAAACCACTGCTTCTTATATACCACCTGCCATGTTAGTAGCTCCTGATGTCACACTATAAGGTTTGGACAACAGGATTGTAAGAACTTTCCATTGGGATCTACATGTCCTTGGCTCTTCCCTGGCTATTGTGTATCATTATGTCCACCACCAAGGGAAACGCAAAGCTGCTACTATTGTCTATATTGAGGCTATTGTTTTTTTAAATATGGATATATGAAATGTAGAGATATTTTAGCCATATAAACCTGGGGGTGTCCTTAGAAAGCAGAATAACACATGATTCTTTGAAATGCATCAAGTTTTCTTGTCCCTATTGCTGGGAGTACTGGCCTACAAATACACTGTTATATGAATATAATGTGGGTATGGATGTTAACGCTACTAATACATGAGACACATAACATGTTAACAATGTGATAGGTGCTGGCCCAGTTTCAATAATTCAAAGTGCAGGGGATATCCACAGACAGAAACTAAATGTCACCTAGGTTTTATATCTACTTGAAAGACAAAATGGATTGTGGGAGCTGTGCCTAAAAAAAAGCAGGCAAAGGGCAAATGACTAGTCTTCCTGCAGCTGATCTTTCCCCATCACTGACTTACCATGCCTGTTCTGCACTATGTATGCAGAGCTGTAACTAGCTTCTTTTGTGCCCAAGGCAAGAACAGAAAATTGTGCCCTCCCCCAAGGTTATTTGACCACCAGCTATAGAGGACTAAAAATCCCAGCAATACATTATACAGCAATGCAAAATACTACCAACTGTAGAGGAATACAAGTACCAGCAAGACATTATACAGCAATGCAGAATTGCACCAGCTATAGAGGACTACAAATCATAGTAATACATTATACAGCAATGCAGAATAATATGAAGCTACATACTCTTGATCTGGATTTGCAGCCTGATGTCTCCAGGATCTCAGGAGGGCTCTCAGATGGTCAGTACAGGCTCTCTGAGATCAGTGCAAGCTCACTGTGGTCAGTGCGGGCTCGCTGAGGTCAGTGCGGGCTCGCTGAGGTCAGTGCGGGCTCGCTGAGGTCAGTGCGGGCTCTGTGGTCACTGGGGGCTCTCTGTGTTCCCCCACTTGGGGGGGCCTGGACAAGAGGAAGAGGACCCCATTAACCACCAAGGCACTGACATTGCCTCCTGGGACTACATCTCCCAGCATGAAGCAGGCCAACACTCCACAGCTCCCTCCTGCAGTGGTTGATGCACATGCCAGAACTACCAGGGTCGCAGTGGCCGCACTGATCCCAGAGAGCACCCACTGACCACCTGAGAGCCCGCACTGACCACCTTAGGGCACTGACCACCTCAAAATAACATTGGGGGGTACAATTTCCTGTTCTTGCCTTGGGTGCAAATGTAGCTGGCTACAGCTCTGGTTATGAGGACCAACTCTGCAAAATTAAGGTGACACTAAACTCAGGAGTTAAATCTTAAAAATGCAATCAAGTACCTTAACTATTCAAAGAGAACTATGGGGTAAGTGTTTTTCCCCATCGTTCTCTTTAGGGTCACGGGAGGACACATACACCCCAGGGGGTGAAATGGGGGCATGGGGGGGGGGGGGATATCATGCACAAACACAAAGATAGACCGTCTATTATTATAATAGTAACAGTATAGCATATTATAATACTATTAGTAGGGATGCAGTGACATATCAGCTGCCAAAAGTTAGGGCTATCAGGTGTGGGCCTTGCTGGTACAGGTTCCCGGTACACACCTTCCACCGTTCTCGCCTGCAATTGGCTCCCGGGGTGGTCTTGCATCCCCTGGCTATAAAAACCTGACCAGAGGCTTGGCTTGTTGCTGAGTTATTCCACCTTATGGTGTGAACACCTAGCCTCTCTGTTGGATCATGTTGTTACCTGTTACCCTCCTTCGTTGAACTTCCTGATTACTGAACTTGTGGACTGTCTATCGCCTCTGAACCATCGCTGCCTGCCTGGACTACTTTGACTACTCTCTTGGATTGCCCCTATTTGTACTTCGCTTTCTGACTTATCGGCCGCTTCCTGCCAGTGGGTTCCTCACCATGCTGCCAGCCTGCTGGTACGTCTGACAGGGAGGAGAACGCTGTGAGTAGCTGGCATCTCTCCTGCCCGCACTGCTCAGCCTCTTGTCACAGATCAGAAGAAAGCAGTGTAGGAGGAAACAGCCAGAGCTGTCACAGGAGGCTGAGCTCTGCTTGCTCAGCCTCCTGTGACAGTGTGTCAGGAAGGAGAGCGAGTACAAACACTCAGCGATCAGTGATTGCTGAGTGTTTGTACATAATTGAGGACATAGCATGGTTTCTACATCCTCAATTAGGAATAAATGGGAAGTGATCTACATCACCTCTTGTTCATTCATGATTGTGGTTATAGTAAACATACTCTGTTCTCATGTTATGAATGACACTCAGAGGATTCCTGTTCATTTATAACAGGGGCTGCAGAAAAAGAGATTGAGGACTCTGTGTTCTTAATCTCTTTTTCTATTTTAAAAGGGAAATAGCAGGGGTCTGTTTAGACCCCTAATATTTCCCTGTAGCCCCAGCGTGATCGGTTTACACCTAGGCGACTCCTGACTGCGCAGCAAACCGGGCAGAATCGTTGACAAAGTTTTTCATCATAGATTATAATCGACTTAGTCGACTAGTGGCTGCAGCCCTAAAATATAGCTATCGGTCTACACCATAAACCCCACATACACAAACTAAACTGCATACTGCTACAGAATCAGCGCCAACAAGGAGAGGGGCAGAATACCTGCATGGTGATCAGGGGTGTATCTTCTACAAGGCAAACTAGGCATTTGCCTAGGGCGGCACATTCCAGGGGGGCAGCAGAAAACACCAACCCAAACCAATTAGGCACACAGGGCCAGACTTGCCTTTGGGAATACTGGGCACTTGCCGAGTGGGCCGTGGCGGCACAGAATCAGGCAGTGGTGTTGCCGCAAGGCCCTAAGAGTGGTTGCCTAATTAGAGAGCTGCCTGGTGGGGGGGGCAGTGAGCTGTAGTCCGGCTGGCTTTGTACAGGAGGTGGAGAAGAAGCAGAAGGTAGCTCGGGGCTGGCCATAGCATGTGATCTGATGGCGGGATGTCCCAGAAGCAGTCTGGGGACTGCAATGTATGCTTTAGATTGAGGGGGGTGCCCGAGTTTAGTCTTGCCTAGGAGAGCACAAAACCAAAATACACCACTGATGGTGATCGTGGCTGAGTGGAAGCCGCACAGCCGACAAGGTGTCACTGGAGGATCGCAGGATGTGTGGAGGCAGGCTCTCCTGGCCCATGCTGGGTTAAGGCTTCGTCCGCTCACTCATCCGCCCGCTCAGCAGCTCACTTAAGGGGGCCCGCTCGATACAGGACAGCTGCCTGTACACCCCTATCGGGCGGTGCGCGAGTGCCCGATGGGTCAGTCCGCCCCTGGTGCAGGAATGTCTTGAGATACTCAGCTTTCACCAGGATTCCAGTGGAAGTATGGTGATGACACACCTATTTAGACATTGTGGTTGGAATCCAGGGACTATATAAGTAATTATTTTTTACATCATAGTGTTGCTTCTTTACAGGAATAACTGTGAGCAAAAATTACATTTTCTATTTTTTATTTTTTTTTGCAAAATATATCCAAAACATATTTTATTACCTTAAAAAAACAATCCTATGTAAATACCAGAAAAATCATGAAACCATGAATCATTATGTATATATGT
>NW_017307984.1:113274-122152 GCF_000935625.1 Nanorana parkeri
CTCTCCTTCAAGCCGACTTCCAGCAGATAATGTCCAAAGATTAAAGGGGAACTCTTCTGCGATGTTCAGACTTCTAGTTCCCCGATGTTTAAAACAAGAGCCACTCTAGTTACCAACACAGAGTATTTTATAAGACCCTTTTGGGGGGTGTCCCGAAGCATGCCCCTAGGCCGGACTGGGGCGGGAACGCAGGCGGAGGATGAACCTTTATTTTACCTATCACCGCCCAAATTCCAAATTTATAAAATGTAACTTGATTTTCAACCTCAGGTTTTATGACTTTTAGAGAGAATGCGAGGGTCACCTAGGTCACCCCTCTCCAGACCTGATTGTTGATATAAACTGTCCAATTCTAATATATGGAGGGCCTGGTGCCATGCCCTTTTATGACAGCCATAAAAGGCTTAGCAGAGATATGTTTGAATTTCCCTCGGACTGGGCAATAAAAGATCACAGCCAGAGCATCTCTTCCGTGGAATGTGGGATGTGGTGGGGGGCCTGTCACATCACTAAATGAAGGACTGCAGGTGCTCTGAACTGGGGCACAAACACATTCTATTTTTAATATTCAGACTCAGACCCCCTTGTTGTGGAAATTTTACTAGGATGTGTTTTTAGTGTATTGTAATGTTTTGTCATTAGTCTCTGTGTCTCGGTAAATAGACGCTGGGGGATTAATCCATTGGAGGAGATTTCTTATGCGCAGCGGAGCAGTGTGTTCTTGGTGAATGTATGGACGCCGGCTGGGGCCCCCCGTGCAATGCATGGATTTATTGGCTTGCGTGGATACATTTGTCTTGAACGCAGTATATGAAAGGAACGTGCGTTTGTTCTCTCTGGGGTGCCTGATCAACACGCTTGAGATGATATAACGTTGTCCCTGTGAATGAGCGTGCATGAGAATCCTAGTAACGTTATGTGGCATTGCTCACTGAGCAATGCGGGATAAAGTCACTCCGGTGGTCATTGATTGTTACTACATGTAAATTGTTGTCAGACAGGAAGTGAACAGGAGTCAGCTATCACTTCCTGTCTCGCTGTTTGAGACACCCCTTCCTGTCTGACATCACTTCCTGTTGGGCAGGTATAATAAACATACCTGCGTTCAGGTCTCTTAGCATGGGATTATCGAGCAAGCAACATCTATCTCCTGACTCTACATGACTCTATAGAAGGGAGATACTTCCAGTCGTCGCATAAAGGAGCGTAGTACAACGGGGGAAATTCTTTGCGTTTGGCGCAGCTTAATGCGACATGGATTTGTGCGTTGAACCAAGTGAATTTCCATAACACCCTTATCGTCACATGCTCGTCTATGACGAGAGGATGGTGGAGCCCGACGAGCAGCTTCCCGGCCGGCCGTTGTAATTACACGGCCGGCCAGGAGCTTTACAGTCAAGCGATCGAGAGACGCTCCATCGCTTGTATCAGAAGATGTCACTGCCGTTGCCGGTCTCGAGATCCGCTGTGCCCGATGCGGCCGGGACGGCTCTGTGACAGGAGATCAAAGGGAGTTCAGTACACGATCTCCTCTCAGTCCCCGAATGCAGGAAGTGATGTATATTACATCACTTCCTGCATTGTGTCACTCTCCAGCTACAGAAGCTGATGAAGCAGATCTCTGCTTCATCAACTTCTCTGGGGGTCCCTAGGTGACATTAGGGGTCTTCGAGACCCCTGATGTCTCCATAAAGAGGACCTGTCATGTAAATTGGCTATCCCATAGGGGGCTTCTTAGCCCCCCATGTAATAGCAATAAAGTTGTATAAAAAAAAAGTAATACAAAAATGAAATTCATAAAAAATAAAGCATAACATTTATTTAAAAAAAAATGTTTTTAAGTCCGCGCCCCCCACATCCACACACATATATGTGTCAGGTGCGCCTACGTGCCGCACATGTTGCATATCGCCACAAACGGAGTGAGAGCAATAATTTTAGAGCCATTAAGGCCGGGTTCACACCTGGGCATTTTACAGCACTGATCGACGCGCTGTAAAACGCCCTGCAAGTGAAATCCCATTATTTCCTATGGGCATCTGTAATGCCGTGGCAATAGTAAGAATCTCAGCTGCGGAGGCTATAAACATATATGGTTGTTCCCAAGGGTACGGCTTCAGGGTCGGGTTCCAGGTGTCACTCTCAAAGTCTTAAGCGGAGAGTTTGGAACCCTACCATCATGTGCCGCAGTTAACAAAGGTTTTTCACAGTTCAATGAGGGTATTTTCAGCATACAATGTTGAACTCATATAAAGCATAAGTCAGCAGATTTGTAAATTCAGCAATCTATGTACTCAGGGTATTCATTTCATACAATGGGTAGACTTTCATAGGCATACATAAGTAATCGCAGTTCATAGTTTTCTCCCCTAGAGGGAGTGAGTCCAATCAATGAAAAATAGGCAATCCTTGTAAGTTAGTAGCCGTATTGAAGATCTTTGGCTAGCAGCAGTAGAGTTCTGTTACAGTGACAGAGAACGTATACTTGCTGTTTTTGCAGGGTTATTGGCAGAGAAAGTTTCCAGGATCTCGGGGGTTCTTGGTCCACACAGCAGGGAGCAGGCTGTCAGCTGGCGTTCACAGACGAATAATAGAACGCCATACTGACCCGGCTTCCTGCTTTTTATATGGATTGGGAAGGGGAGGTGCTGGTGACGTTGGGCGGCCCGATGCGTTCCACGCTGGAACGCATCAGCGATTCATTTCCTGCTTGCGGCTGCGGTCCCCTGTGGAACGCAAGCCGCGATCGTTACAGCATGGTTCCCACCTGGGCATATTTCAGCGCGTCGGAACGTGCTGAAAAACGCCCTATGCCCAAAGAAGTACAGGAGCTTCTTTGGGGCATATTTCCGCGCGTATCCATTAGGATACAGCCGGATAGCCCTCGTAAATGCGCGTTTGACGCACGTTTTGTGGGGAGCAAATCATGCACCGCAAAACGCGTTTCATACACGCATATTTCGAACGCCTAGGTGGGAACCCAGCCTAAAGGAGAACTATGAGGTGAGTGCTTTTCACTCACCTCATAGTTCTAGCCGACCTGTGACAATGAGACTGTCACAGGTCGGCTCAGTAGATTGCGAAGTGAGCAAACAAAAATACCGGCGTTCGCTCACTTCTCGATCTTGTCACGGCACAGAGCCGTGACAGGGGAGGGGCTGGTTTACCCCCTTCCCACTCCGATCCGCCAGCGCTGACTGGCGGAACGGATGGGGGAGGGGGCAGGTACGGCTGGCTCTGCCTCTAGATTGGCAGAGCCAGCTGTCAATGGGGCAAGCTCTCAGATAGGCTATAGGGGAGCCTCAACTCTGAAAGAAACAAAAGACAAAGAGGCCTCCATCGCGTAAAAACGTTTTAATGAAGTGGGTTTAAACAAGTGAAACCATACTCACAAATGTAGAATTTTTACAGGCATAAATGGATAAAATCGTGAAAAGCTTAGCCCACCGGCTACTCTTCCTTCCTGAGGTTAACGTTTCCGAGACCACGCCTCCTTCGTCAGAGCCAGCTGTCACTCACACAGCTGGGTGGATCCAGACATAATTGTCGGGATCCGCTTCAGCTGCGGCGTCTCAGTATACCGCGAGCTGCAGCTCGCGGTATACTGAGCTTAGGGTGATGGGAGGACGCTAGTTTGTGTCCTGCAATTCTCGTATGGAGACCGTCGCCTCAGAGGAAGTCAATAGTGACGAAATGCATCAGGTGGGCGGATCTATGTGAGCATTACAATCAGAGACAGGAGCTCCCGTGGACACAATCCATGTGCAATCGCCTTATTTTAATTGTAAGTGCATTTTAATCGTTTTAAATAAATTTATTCTGACATACTACACTATGGGAAGCCTTTTTTTGTCTCTCTGAGCACAAGAGAAGGTGGAAGATGGAGGAATAGTTTTACACGATTTTGGAAAGATAAGCCATAGTTGGGAGGAATCTACCCCAATTTATTGTCTGATTAAAAACAAAGGAGAGGATTTGGTTCTATATATATCAGCAAAGCACTAATTGTTCATCTGAAATATGGTGAGCAATAGGAGTCGGTGAGTGCGGCCAGATCTTATCTTTGAGCACGGTGGAGACTGGAGAGCACTGATTCACTAATTGTTTTTGCATTCACGGACGTGGGTGTTGATTATATTAAGCAGGAAGATATATCCTCACATACAAGGACTTTATTGTATCCAGAAGTAATGGACTTCACACATGGTTATGCAGATTAGGTGGAAGTTATACATCACTTGTGAGATTTAACACAGGATTTTCTATATGTACACATTTTATGAGATGTACTAGCACGTGTTTTTTATTTTTTTATTATTATTATTTATTATAATTTTTTTATTTTATTTTCTTCATCAGCACAGGCATTGTGCAACACCGGTGTTGTGTATGACACAAAACTTGGTATCCCTTTGTGATAATTTCACAGTTTTATACTATTTGTTTCACATTTTAGGAATATAAAGTTTGAAGCGCAGTGCTATTTTCTTTTTTCCTGCAATTACCCTAAGGAAAACTATGGGGAAAATCCCTAACCCCATAGTTCTCCTTTAATCACTGATAACACTAAACTGATGAACAGTAAAAGCGTTTTAATCGTCGCCTATGGGCGTTTTTTGCGAGTGCACACAATTTTAAGGCTTGACATGTTTGGTGTCTATTTACCCGACGTGACCCTGACTTATGTTTTACTAAAAATATGGGTAAGAATAAATGTTTTATAACATAACGTAGGGAAACTTTGTTTTTTTTTACATTTATGGCACTTTTTTAATTATATAGTAAAAAAAAATACCCCCCGTGGTGATTATATACCTCCAAAAGAAAGCTCTATCTATCCCCAAACTTTTTAAACATAAATTGCAAGGCTATAGTCCGGTCATGCTGACTGGTGAAATTTTTGACTGACTGGTACTATCAAATTTTTCAAGCCATATATATATATATAACAATCTAGGACAATATAGCTGAACTGGGAGGTGAGCTGAATTGGAGATTTATTTCCAAATCAGCTATTTTAGCCTAAATTGTTCACTTCACCTGCCTTCTCCAAACTCTTCATCCTTTTGTGAATAACCCTGTAGATGTTCCTAAAGGCTGCATTTTGTAAATTCAATCACATGCTTATATAAAGCTTCACTGTGCACATCTTCATCTGAATAAAATAGAAAATGTTACTAAATTCACTAATGACTAAATTTATTTACGGGATAATTTTTTCAGTGCATCTACAATTGTAACTTGGTCTGAATTATATCATATTGGAGATATTTGTTATGCTATGCAAATCATGTGACATCATAAAATCTCTCAGACAATATAAAGTCAGTAAGTGCTTTATACAGATCACCTCCCAAATTTCTACAATGAAAACAATTACATTTTTACTGAACCATTTTACATTGATATCACTGACATGGTTGTCAGGTGAGGCTTTTACCTAAAGTCAGTTTTACCTAAAGATGAAAATAAGCATCCTAAAACAAACAGATTTAAAATCTGTAATTTCATTTTTTTGTAGGTATCCAGTCTGCAGCACAACTCACCCAGTCTGAACCAGTGGTGATAAAGCCGGGGAACTCCCACACACAGGGCCGGATTTACTCTCCCTGCCGCCCCAAGGCCGGGTTCCACAATACAATACACTGTACGTCGTCAGTCACGAAGGGGTTAATGGGGGTACCACACAGTATTGTGATGAGGTTAAAGGAAGATTTACAATCTCCAGAGATAACAGTAATAACATGCTAAATCTGAAAATGGACAACATGAAAACTGAAGACACTGCCGTGTATTATTGTGTAGGAGGCACACTGTTTAAAAACACATTTTCTGCAACAAAAACGATTCCTTCCTTTCATATTTTAGCAGCAGGTGGCAGTGTATAACCAGATATTACTGATGAACCAATTGGCCTGGGTTTGTTTCATGGGAGGATCTGTAAATTCAGTCTAAAATGCGTAAACCCCAAACATAGTACCCCAACAATACTAAAGTCTATGGGAGCTGAATCTTTCTCAAGGTTAATTTGCAAGCTTTTTTTTTTTTTTTTTTTTTTTTTATGTAACACGGCAAAAATGCATTTTTGAAAAAATGCCATTCTGCAGGCAGGGGGTGTTTTAAAGCGGCTTAAAGGGCAACATCAGGGATCTCAAGTCTCCCTGATGTTCAGGGAGTCACCCTCTATTAGATAGCGGCTCCCTGATGTCCGCGAGAGAGGCATTTTCTCCCTGAAAGGTTACTCGGAGTAAACCTTTCCGGTAAGATATCAGTGGGTAAAGTAGGGTATTCTGTATTACTGTATAAGGTATTACTGGGATTTGTAGTGCTCTATAGTTGACGATATTATTCTGCATTGCTGTATAATGTATTGCTGAGATTTGTAGTCTTCTAAAGGTGGTGGTATAATTCTGCATTGCTGTATAATGTATTGTTGGGTTTTATAGTCCTCTATACAGAAGCAGAACTATCAGGGTCACATAGTTGCAGCTGTGACTGGGCCCTAGCATTCTGTCACTTGAGGGGGCCAGACAAGAGGAAAGGGGCCCTGGCAGTGCCGTCTTTAAGGCGGGGCAAAAGGGACACTTGCCCGGGGCCCAGGCATTGTTGTGGGGCCCTGCAATCCATAAGCTAGAGCTGGTGAAAGTTTGAAACGTTTCTGTACCAGCCGTCTAGTCTGCACTACCGCTTTCTGACGCTAGAGGGCAGCAGCCTCCTGTCTGTCCCCATGTGCAGCAAAGATCTTTGCAGCCCGGGATGTCACCTCCCACTCAGCAGAGGAGGAAGATCGATTTTGCACACCCTGCTTCATGGTCCTGCCCTCTTTCCTCCCATGGCTGCAGTCTCATCCTCCCCCTGTCCACGGTGAGTGCACATGGCTGCTTGGTTGGGCTTCTATCTGGGTGGGGAGGAGAAGGGGGTGGTCGGGTTAGGTGTGGCACTGATGGGCTATGATGTAATGCTGTAAAAAAATAATAACGACACCTGAGCATGTTCCCCTGGTGTCATTATTAATATTATGTCCCCCCAGTGTCATGATTGTTATCTTCGTCCCCTGGTGTCATGATTGTTATGTCCATCCCCGGGTGTCATTATTGTTATGTCCGTCACCCTGGTGTCATTATTGTTATGTCCGGGGATAATGACACCAGGGGATATAATAATGATAATAATAATTTATTATTATTACCAGGGGGACATAATAATAATTGACACCAGGGGAACATAATAATAATAATACCAGGGGGACATAATGATAATAATGACACCAGGGGGACATAATGATAATGACACCAGGGGACATAATAATGATAATGACACCAGGGGACATAATAATAATAATGACACCAGGGGGACATAATAATAATGACACCAGGGGGACATAATAACAATAGAACAGTAGAAAGGCATCATGGCACACTCACAAACCAGCATGTAAAACAACTTGTCTCACCACTAAGGACAATGACAGAGGTTTGGATACACGTCTTCTGCAACTGGTAACAAATTGTTGAGTGCGTTTGTCGTTTGTTTTGCTTTACCGATAATAACAATGACACCAAGGGGAAATAATAATAATGACACGGGGGGGGCATAATGATAATGACACCAGGGGACATGCTCAGGTGTCATTATTATTATTGTTGCTATTCTATGCAGTGGAAGTGGTAGGTGGCAAATTATCCACACATTTACCATGAAAGTAGAATTATGGGGAGAGTGAAATGCGCTCTTCCCCCTAGTTACTGAAGCTGCCACAGGTCGGCTCTGAGCGATCACATACCGCTGATCACCCAGTTTCCGCACTCACTCTCTCTGCAGAGAGCGGTGACTGTCAGTCACGGCTCCTCGCAGGAATACCCCCCCTCCCCTCTCTGATCCTCCAATGCTGACTGGAGGGATGGATGGGGCGGACACAAACTCTAGAGAGGTAGAGTCAGCTGTCAATCAGGTGGTGGGGTGGATCTGGACAATATTTTTTGGATCCATCCCAGCTGCAGTGTGGCTCTGCTCTGTCAGCATATAGCGGGCAATATTGCATGAGGGGCGTGGTGGGGGGCCCAAGAAAATGTTTGCCCGGGGTCCAATCAATATTAAAGACGGCCCTGGGCCCTGGTAACCGCTGACATTGCCCTACCTTCAGTCTGGGGCCCTCCATCCTTCACACTGTGCCTGGATCATGTGTATCACAGAGCAAAAAAACATAGTATGACAGACCCATTTTAATGACAGTAATGTGCCAAATGTTGTTTGGCAGAGATTCCATTGCTGCACACAAAAATGTCAGAATGTGTAAAAAAAAAACTGCAACGTAATGTATTATTACAATATTCTATTCTGTAAGCAACACCTTATTTTATGGTAGTGCCCTTCCCGAAACTAGGCTCTGGATTTGCCCCTGCCCGCTAAATTGGGCTGGCGCTCTGGGATTCGAATCCTGTATACCGCAATCGCCGGGCGCAGAGAGCTGATTTCATTGCGGATGGCATCGGTGCCTGGCGGCTGCGGTATTCAGAATTGTGGGCGGGATTGAACTACATGTCGCAACCACCGGGCGCCAATGCCATCTGCAATTAAATCAGCTCTCGGCGGTTGCAACATGTAATCCGACACCGCCCACAATCTCCCTGGTGCTGGGAGGAAATGGCATCACTCAAAGCACTTCATGGTAGATAGCCACACAGGACATTAAACCACGCACTTATGGCCCTGAGTCTAACCAATCTGTCTACATACACATACCTTTTTATTGTACTACATATATATATATATCATGGCATACGCACCAATTTCATATATGTAATCTTATTTATATATACTTCTTTAGTTTTTTTCAGTGGTGAAAATGATTAGTGCCCCCCGGTTTTACTGTGGTATC